>NC_136264.1:168422441-168484941 GCF_964187855.1 Myxine glutinosa
AATCATAATTCAAACAATCATAATGCACAAATGTATTTGTAATATACGTGATATTACATTTTATAAACAATTGAAGTTGAAAAAAAAAAAAGTTTCCCAAAGAAATTCACCCCCCCACCAAAAAATATAATTGGAAAAAAAAAAAAAATACCCTTAGGACATACTGACGGGAGAGGTAGGTGCATACCAGAAGTTTGGTAGGATTTCACAAAAGTTTGAGGGAGTAGTTCAGTGACAAGACAACACAAGACAGACACCGCACAGATATATACATATACTAGCTTGGCTCGGCTCGCTACGCTCGCCTCACCGAGCGTCGTTACTGAGGAGTGGGCTTATTTTAGCTGAGGCTAATGACTGTACCTGAGTTGCTGTGTTGTCATGATTTACACCAATCATGACACAAACAATTATTTTGCACAAATGTATTTGTTGTGCTTGTGATATTACATTTTTATAGGCAATTTAGGTTGAAGATTGAGGTTGAATGTTTTTTTTTCAAGAAAGAACCCCTCAGCACATACATAGGGGAGGGGTAGGTGCAGACTGGAAGTTTGGGACAATTACACCTCACCACCAATTAATTCAAAACACCTCACCACCAAGTAATTCAAAACACCTCACCACCACGTAATTCAAAACACCTCACCACCAAGTAATTCAAAACACCTCACCACCACATAATTCAAAACACCTCACCACCAAGTAATTCAAAACACCTCACCACCACGTAATTCAAAACACCTCACCACCAAGTAATTCAAAACACCGGACCACCACATAATTCAAAACACCGCACCACCACATAATTCAAAACACCTCACCACCACGTAATTCAAAACACCTCACCACCAAGTAATTCAAAACACCTCACCACCAAGTAATTCAAAACACCTCACCACCACGTAATTCAAAACACCTCACCACCAAGTAATTCAAAACACCTCACCACCAAGTAATTTAAAACACGTCACCACCAAGTAATTCAAAACACCTCACCACCAAGTAATTTAAAACACCTCACAGCCATAAAACACGTAATAAAAACACCTCACCACCAAGTAATTTAAAACACCTCACCACCAAGTAATTTAAAACACCTCACAGCCATAAAACACGTAATAAAAACACGTGCGGGGACTATCGCCGTCTCAATGACGCCACCACCCCCGACCGCTACCCCGTCCCCCACATTCAGGACTTTTCCGCCCGTTTGGCGGGCATGACCTTCTTCTCGAAGGTGGACCTCATACGCGGCTACCATCAGGTCCCCGTCAGGCCGGAGGACGTCCCGAAGACGGCGGTCATCACGCCATTCGGACTCTTCGAGTTCCTGCGGATGCCCTTCGGTCTGAAGAATGCGGCTCAGGCATTCCAGCGGCTGATGGACAGCGTCCTGCGCGACTTGCATTTTGTCTACGTCTACCTGGACGATATCCTCGTCGCCAGCGCGTCCCGCGAAGAGCACCTACGCCACCTCCGCACGCTTTTCGAACGCCTGGGCCAGCATGGCCTGATTGTGAACCCCGCAAAGTGCCGGTTCGGCGGCGCCGTAATCGATTTTCTGCGGCACCGTGTCAGCAGGCACGGAGCCGTCCCCCTGCCGGCCAAGGTGGAGGCGGTGAAGGGGTTTCCGCACCCCCGCACGATCAGAGGGCTGCAGGAGTTCCTGGGCATGGTGAACTTTTACCATCGGTTCCTGCCCCGTATCGCCCAGCTCCTGCACCCCCTGCACGAAGCTCTCCGAGGTAAGCCAGGCAAAGGCGACGTTACCTGGACCCGAGCAGATGGACACGGCGTTCACGGGCGCGAAGCTCGCCTTGGCTAACGCCACCATGCTCGCGCACCCGGCGCCCGATGCACCGATCGCCCTCACCACCGACGCCTCGGACTACGCGGTGGGCGTGGTGCACGAGCAATGGGTGCGTGGAGCTTGGCAACCGCTGGCGTTCTTTAGCCGGCAGCTTCGCCCGCCCAAACGCCGTTACAGTACCTTCGACCACGAGTTGCTCGGGCTTCACTTGGCGGTCAGGCACTTCCGCCATCTGCTCGAGGGCCGTGCGTTCACGGCCTTCGTCGACCACAAGCCGCTGATCTTCGCGATGGGCAAGGTCACCGAGCCGTGGTCGGCCCAGCAGCAGCGTCACCTCTCAGCCGTGTCCGAGTACACAACGGACATCCGGCACGTCGCGGGGAAGGACAACCCGGTGGCGGATTGCCTTTCCCGGGCCGTCGCCCACGCAGTCCACCTCGGCATCGACTATGCCCGGATGGCAGCGGACCAGGCCGCTGACCCCGACGTCCAGGCCTTGCGGACCGCCGTCACGGGCCTCCGCGTCACCGAGGTGCCGTTTGACGGCGCGGGCGCGGCCCTCTTGTGCGACGTCCCCCTCGGGCGTCCTCGCCCCATCGTGCCCGCGGGCTGGCAGCGCCAGGTGTTTGACGCCATCCACGGCCTGTCCCACCCGGGTGCGAGGGCCTCCCAAAGGTTGATCGGCGACAAGTTCGTCTGGCATGGCCTCCGGAAGGCCGTCCGCGGCTGGGCCAGGACGTGCCTCGCGTGCCAGCGCGCCAAGGTGCACCGGCACACCCAGGCCCCGTTGGCCCCGTTCATGGTGCCGGAACGCCGGTTTGACCACGTCCACGTGGACCTGGTGGGACCTCTGCCCCCCTCGCGGGGTTTCACCCACGTCCTCACCATGGTGGACCGCACCACCCGGTGGCCGGAGGCCATGCCCTTGGCGTCGACAACGGCGGCGGATGTCGCGCAGGCTTTCATCGCCACCTGGGTCGCCCGGTTCGGCGCCCCCTCAGACATCTCGTCCGACCGCGGCCCCCAGTTCACCTCGGAGCTCTGGGGGGCGGTCGCGCAGGGGCTCGGGGTCCGGCTGCACCAAACCACGGCCTACCACCCCTAGGCTAACGGCCTGTGTGAGCGATTTCACCGCTCATTGAAGGCCGCGCTCCGGGCCACCCTCCGCGACGGCGGCTGGGTCGACAGGCTCCCCTGGGTCCTGCTGGACCTCCGGACGGTGCCCAAGGAGGACCTGCGCGCATCCGCGGTGGAGTTGGTCTTCGGGCAACCGCTGCGGGTGCCGGGCGAGTTCCTCCCCGACTCCACGGCACCATGGTCCGCGGCACAGCAGCGCTCCGCTCTGCAAGAGACCGCCCAGAGGTTCGCCCCGGTGCCAACGGCATGCCACGGGCACCCACCGACGCACGTCGCCCCGGAGCTTCGCACGGCGGAGTACATCTTCGTCCGCCACGATGCCCACCGGACACCACTGCGGCCCCCGTACGACGGGCCTTTCTGCGTGCTGGAGACCGGGGCGAAGCACTTCACCTGGACATCGGCGGTACTCCTGACCGCGTTTCTGTAGACCGCCTCAAGCCGGCCCACCTCGACGTGGACCATCCACCGCCAGTGGCCCGACCCCCGCGTCGGGGCCGCCCCCCTGCGGGCGGACCCCCGGCACCGCCCAGCCCCGCCGCCACGCCGCCCCCCGGTCCTGCAGCCGGAGGCATACCAGATGGCATCCCAGACGCCGCCAGTCGTCAGGGGGCGCTTCGGCCGGGTTCATCCGTTTGCCCCACAAACTGACCCTTCAGGTGCGCGGGGATACTGGGGGGGCGCGTGTGGCGGACACGAAAGCACTGACGTGGTGACATCACCCCGCACACCAAGTGGGGATGGGCCACGCTAGGGAGAGAGGCGTGGCCTCACGATATACACGGGGCGCGCAGCCCTGAGCAGTTTAGTGCTGCAGTTTGAGTACTTTCAATAAAGACTCTTTTATGAACCGCGTTGTCCGCTTGCTCCTTGCGTAAGCATTAGCGCGCGCAGCATCGCGCTTCAATATCATATTTTATAAACAATTGAAGTTGAAAAAAAAAAATCCCCCCCCCCCCCAAAAAAAAGAGACATTGGAAAAAAATTTCAAAAATATTACCTTTAAGACATACCGACGGGAGAGATATGTGCATACCAGAAGTTTGGGACGATTTCACAAAAGTTTGAGAAAGCAGTTCAGTGACAAGACAACACAGGACAGATGCTGCACAGATATATATATATATATATATATATATATAGTATATATATATATATATATATATATATATATATATATATATATATATATATATATATATATATATATATATATATATATATATATATATATATATATAGATACATACATATATATATATATACATATATATATATATATATATGTATATATATATATATATACTGTATATATATATATATATATTATATATATATATATATATATATATATATATATATATATATATATATAAATAAATTGCAATAATCAGCCATTGCACAATATGAATAATATTTTACAATCCTGCACTTTCATTGAATAAGTATTCATCATAAAATATTTCTCTGCATTTTACAACAACATTGCTGGGCAAACTCTCATATGAACAAGGGGTACCTAGCAAAACCATACCAAATGGACAGGTAACAAACCCTCAATCTCGGCTCCAACAGCCAAATAACTTGTGCCAAATAAAACGAGGAAGAATTGCTTTGCAATACATGTCCCCTGCCAAGTTTCAGTTCAATTTGTTAAATGGCAAAGGGGGAAATTCTGGAAAACGGATTCATGTATATGTGATATTTTCTAAGTCCAAAAAAGGAATAACTCCATTAAAAATTGGTGAAACGCCTCAAAGCTCAAACTTTTTCTGTGACTTATCATAATGTTATGAATTTGGGGTAGGGGGGAATATCTAGATTCAGGTAGATCTGCATAGGTAGGTGCTCTGATGATCGTTATAGAAGAACCATCTCGATTTACAGTAAGTCAGGGACCAGTAGCCCGGATGTCGGATAAGTTGGATATTTGTCCCTGTTACGTGGGGCGGGGCATGCTAATTAGTTCAGGGATTATGGGTAAAATTCCCTTGTATGTCATTCCCCCTGTCGCTTTCCCCGTTGTCCCTTTTGGCACCGCACCATAGACACTTAGCTAGGCCCTTAGCTGCACACATTAATTATATCCCCCCTTACAATGACTGACGATAAATCTGACTAGAAGAAACAAGCAGGAAGCGGCCGTGTACAACGGCACCATGGAAGACAAACATCGTGCAAGGCAGACAATAGCCACGCTCAGGAGGACTCTTGATTGACAGGGGGGAGTGGCGAACAAAGAGCAGAGCGCCGATTGGCAGGGTAAGGAAGAGCTCGTGATTGGCCACTGATCAATGACACCAAAGGCGCAAGCCGCTTGGCCAATCAGTGCAGAGGGTGTGAAGACTGCCAGCAAGCTACGCTGGGATTGGTAGAAAGGACGGGACGGCCAGTAAAACGACTCGCTGGCGGACATTTTGGCTCTCTCGTTCTGGCTTCCTCCCTGTCTGGACCTTCGTCTGCCCCCCTTGCCTTCTTGCACTTGGACCCCTTTGTGCGCATGGATCTCCTGCCTGCCCTAAACTTCCCTTGCGGTCGGTGAACACCGCTGCTGTGTGACGGATGTTGGAGAGGCGCTGGGGCGCCGTCGAGTTTCCTCTTCTGGTGCCTGCGTGCGAGTGCTGTGTGGCGTGGGATGGACCGAGCCGCGGGGCCGGTGTTCGTGCCAGCAGACAGACTGTGCACTTCGCTCCAACCGAAGCGCGTTGGACGACGGAGCTGCACAACCTGATGGTTCCTGACTGAACCACAAAGATAAGACGCGCATTCACCACACAACGTTTATTTTTCATATATCCTCCCCATCTGTATGTGTGTGTGTCTGTAATAGGAGCGCTCCAGTTAGAGGGATTATACCGGTGCATTTTATTTTGTATTATCAGGTGCATAATAAATATTCCTGTGGTACATTTTACATCTGTTTTTGGTTTGATTTATTGATTTTCAGGTCGAAGACATCGGACCGTGAAGGTAAGCGGCATAGTTCATTCCGTTTCGAGTATGATCTGCCATAAATTGGGAAACGCCTCGTTAAGCTCGATTATCCATCTGTGGCGTACTCTCGGTGTTAACTGAGCCAGCCACACGACAATAATAAAGCCATGTATCAAGTTTCAGTTGAATATGTTAAAGGGTAAGGGGAAAAAGTGCAGAAAACCACTGGTGGGATGGACAGACAGACAGACAGACAGACTGACAGACAAGCAAACAGATGGGCAGAAAGATGGAGAGCAAACCTATCGTCACCTCCAGGTAGGAGACTAATAATAATAAGCAAATTGGACAAGTGTCATTGCTCGGTCAAAAAATAGATGCCTTTATTACCTCCGCCACCAAAAGTGGATTTCACCCCTGTCTGTTTGTTTGCCTGTCCGTTTGCCTGTGACCAGGATATCTCAAAAAGTTGCTGATGGATTGGGATGAAACTTGGTGCACACGTTGGATATGTAACATGGAAGAATTGTTTTAATTTTGGCGAAGATTTGAATCTGGATCTGAATCAGAGAATTTTTAAAGTGATTCCCGGATCTGAATCAGAGAATTATTAAAGTGATTCTTCACCATTGAGTGATAGGGCGAAAAGCAATATATAGCATGATATCTCAAAAAAGTAATGGACGGATTTGGATGAAACTTGTTAGACAGGTTGGGTGTTTGATAAGGAAGAATTGTTTCAATTTTGGTGAAGTTGCGGATCCAGATCCAGAGCAGAGAATTTTTTTCGTGATTCACCATTGAGTGATGGGGTTAAAACCGATTATATAGCACGATATTTCAAAAAGTTATTGATGGATTCGGACGAAACTTGATCGGCAGGTTGGTTGTGCGACAAGAAGCAATTGTTGTAATTTTGGTGAAGATCCGAATGCAGATCCGGATACGAGAAATTTTTTTTTTCTATGTGATTCTTCACCATTGAGTGATAGTGCCAAAAACAATATATCGCAGGATATTTCAAAAAGTTGTGGACGGATTATGACAAAACTTGCTGAATGAGTTGGTTAGGTGACCATAACAATCCGATTAGATTTTGGTTCAGGTCTAAATCCAGATCCGGCCTATCAGTGGGATACAAAACGTAAACTGTTGAGTGTGACGGAGGTTTACACACTACCGAGTGACATACTAGTTGGAATCTGCATTAACACCATTAAGCATTTTAAAAATGCTGTTGTGAATGTTCTTTTTAAATATATGCTATTGCATTTCGATGAAAAGAATAAGATAAACTCGATTTACAAATATTTTTCTTTCTGTGTTTTATTGTTTCTTCTCCAATATCGCTCCGCCTGCTGTCTCGGTCCTCCGGCTCTCCCTATCTACTCCAGGATGCACGTGCAAGTTCTTCAGTACCCCCGTTGTGGTTCAAACTTCCAAAATGCATACTCACCGCACACTTCACCTCTTTTATTCCTCGTTTTCCCATCGATTGAACTACAGTGCAGAAGCTGTTCTGTTTCAATCTTCCAGCCAGGGCTTCAAGCAAATGGTGCACCACCATCTCTTATCATCCCCAATTGTCAATGGTGTCATGCTATTTCATGCCAATTCTGACCCATAATCTTTACTAACCCCATTAACCTTTCCAAAAAAGTCTGCTGTTGTCTTAATGGTTAAGTTGGTTGGCTTACGATCTTAGGGTCTTGAGTTCTAGCCCCTGTTGTGCCATTGAAATAACATTAGTTGGGTTGACTCAGCTTGTCATCTAAAATGAGTACCACCTTGACTGGTAACAGGGGCACTGCACTGCATCAGCAGCACAGTTGTGCTTCCAGAAAATGATGCAATCAGCAGCCACAACACACACCTTTCCAAACAGCCACAATCAGCAGCCACACCAACACACAACAAAACAACAACCTTTCCAAACCCAACGATATCTTGCTCCTCCCATCTTTTTCAGTTCCTTCATTACTTTAATATTGTTGTGCCACTGTCAGTCCTACCTTGCTTTCCATGAGCCTCGTTCCTGTGAAGGGTGAAAAAATATCATGAAATATCTTGCTTGCTATTGCGTTGTGCTCTCTACCTTTTATCCCCGATTGGGTGGGATTAATTAAGCAATGTCATTTTAGTGCAGTGCCAAGAATGGAAGTTGCATCCGAGAACACAATGTCCCTCACAAGGGGGAAATAAATTCTCCAGCTTTTCCATCTGCATTTATGTTGTGCAGGTTTAATATCCCAAGTATCGTCCATAGAGTGAGTCATTTAGCACTGGGATTTGCTGTGTAATTAGCACAGCCTGCAGTAAGTGGGTGTGCTGGGATGTGGACATGGAACAGACATGAAGGGCCAAATAACCATTACCTGTACCTTAATTATTATATTATTTTACTCTTCACAATGTTGTTTTTTTATTTCTGATGACTCAAATAATGTGTGCACATAATTACCTGGTGCTCCCAGGAAAGCTGGGCTTTGTTCTCTTGTGCAATTGCTTTTTTATTTTTGCTGCTACATACAATAGTCTCTTCTTTTGTATGCAGCGCATGGCTTGTGGTGGTATCATTGGCTTGTGGTGGTATCATTGCCTTGTGGTGGTATCATTGCCTTGTGGTGGTATCATTGGCTTGTGGTGGTATCATTGCCTTGTGGTGGTGTAATTGGCTTGTGGTGGTATCATTGGCTTGTGGTGGTATCATTGGCTTGTGGTGGTATCATTGGCTTGTGGTGGTATCATTGGCTTGTGGTGGTATCATTGGCTTGTGGTGGTATCATTGGCTTGTGGTGGTATCATTGGCTTGTGGTGGTATCATTGGCTTGTGGTGGTATCATTGGCTTGTGGTGGTATCATTGGCTTGTGGTGGTATCATTGGCTTGTGGTGGTATCATTGGCTTGTGGTGGTATAATTGGCTTGTGGTGGTATCATTGGCTTGTGGTGGTATCATTGGCTTGTGGTGGTATCATTGGCTTGTGGTGGTATCATTGGCTTGTGGTGGTATCATTGGCTTGTTGTGGTATCATTGGCTTGTGGTGGTATCATTGGCTTGTGGTGGTATAATTGGCTTGTGGTGGTGTAATTGGCTTGTGGTGGTATCATTGGCTTGTGGTGGTATAATTGGCTTGTGGTGGTATCATTGGCTTGTGGTGGTATCATTGGCTTGTGGTGGTATCATTGGCTTGTGGTGTTATCATTGGCTTGTGGTGGTGTAATTGGCTTGTGGTGGTATAATTGGCTTGTGGTGGTATCATTGGCTTGTGGTGGTATAATTGGCTTGTGGTGGTATCATTGGCTTGTGGTGGTATCATTGGCTTGTGGTGGTATAATTGGCTTGTGGTGGTATCATTGGCTTGTGGTGGTATCATTGGCTTGTGGTGGTATCATTGGCTTGTGGTGGTATCATTGGCTTGTGGTGGTATCATTGGCTTGTGGTGGTATCATTGGCTTGTGGTGGTATCATTGGCTTGTGGAGGTATCATTGGCTTGTGGTGGTATCATTGGCTTGTGGTGGTATCATTGGCTTGTGGTGGTATCATTGGCTTGTGGTGGTATCATTGGCTTGTGGTGGTATCATTGGCTTGTGGTGGTATCATTGGCTTGTGGTGGTATCATTGGCTTGTGGTGGTATCATTGGCTTGTGGTGGTATCATTGGCTTGTGGTGGTATCATTGGCTTGTGGTGGTATCATTGGCTTGTGGTGGTATCATTGGCTTGTGGTGGTATCATTGGCTTGTGGTGGTATCATTGGCTTGTGGTGGTATCATTGGCTTGTGGTGGTATCATTGGCTTGTGGTGGTATCATTGGCTTGTGGTGGTATCATTGGCTTGTGGTGGTATCATTGGCTTGTGGTGGTATCATTGGCTTGTGGTGGTATCATTGGCCGACTTCACTCTCCAACCACCCGCACCTTACCAACTCCTCACAAACCCTCCATCTCAACCATGGTCTATCTCTTTCCCTCCAACTTGTTCCCTCAACCTATCCGCTCTCTTTGCCATTCTCTCTTCCTCCGTCCACAACAAATGTCCAGCCCATCAAACCCGGCATTTCACCAATCTCCCTGTCAAGCTCATATCCACACCAATCTCCTCCCTCAGTTCATCCATTCTCCTTCGATCCACCCTCTTCACTCCCACAACCCTCCTGACCCAGTTGTTCTCACAAACCTGCAACCTCTGTTGTTGGCTCACTGCCAGTGCCACCATCTCCAGACCGTAAAGGTAGGCTGGCATCACACACGACATCCGAACATTTCCTTTCAATCTTCTTGAAATATTTATATCTGCCATTACTCCCTCCATCCTCCTCCATGCATTCGCATCCACCTGAATCACCCCCCGCACCTCTGACTCTGACCTACCATCCCTGGTCACTGTTACCCCCAGATACTCAAACCTATTTATGCCTCCGTTGACGAAGTCACCGGAGGCATTATGCTTTCAGGCTGTCCGTCCTTCCGTCCGTGATAGGTTTTTGTTACCGCGATAACTTGAGAACGGCTGAAGGGATCTTAGTCAAACTTGGTGCAGGTATGTATAATGAGGTAAAGATGAACTGATTATATTTTGGGGTCACGGGGTCAAAGGCCAAAGTTCAGAGGTCATGTTAGGTAAAGATCCTGTTACCACGATAACTTGTGAACCAGTGATGGGATTCTGACCAAATTTGGTACACTTATGTAGAATGATGTAAAGATGAACTGATTATATAATTTGGGGCCAAGAGGTCAAAGGTCAAAATCTGTTATAGGTCTATAACTTGAGAATGGCTGAAGTTATCTAATTCAAACTTGGTACAGGTATGTATAATGATGTAAAGATTAACTCATTAGACGTTAGGGTCAAAGGTCAAAGGTCAATGTCAAAGTCTGTAATAGGTCTATAACTTGAGAACGGCCAAAGGGATCTAATTCAAACTTGGTACAGATATGTATAATGGTGTAAAGATTAACTGATTAGACTTTGGGGTCCCGAGGTCAAAGGTCATGTCAGGTAAAAATTTGATAACTTGAGAACAGCTGTATGGATTTAAAGCAAACTTGGTACAATAATTATAATGATGTGATAATGTGGGTGGAGTCATATTGGTCGACGTCATGATGTCGAAGTGTGTCGTTCTAGTTTCTTGTCTGATATCATTCCCCTCCAAACTGATGTTCATGTATTTTCTCTGCTGCCCGACCCACATCACCTCCGTCTTCTCCATGCTCATTATTTTATTTTTTTTGCTCAAGGTTGGGTCATCTGCCAGCTCTGCCATTGCTCAAGGTCATCTGCCAGCATCCTGGAAATCAGCAAACATTACCGCTTTACACAAAAAAGGTGCAAAAACAGATCCTTGCAACTACAGACCAATCAGCCTGCTCCCAATTATCAGCAAAGTCATGGAATCCATCATTGCTTCGGATATGAAATCTTTCGTCTTCTCCAATGACTTGATCTCTGATCATCAATTTGGGTTCAGACCAGGTCACTCTACTCTGGACATGCTGCTTCTGCTGTCTCAACAATGGATGGAGGTCCTCAATGCCAAACAGGAAATCAGAGCTGTCTCCCTTGACATATCACGTGCCTTCGATACAGTCTGGCACCCAGCTCTGCTCACCAAACTCTCCTCCTGTGGTATCCATTGAAATCTCCATGCATGGCTTGCGGACTTCCTCTCTGGTCGTAGTCAACGTATGGCCCTGAATGGATTTCTCTCATCTCCCCTTCCTGTTCAGCCTGGAGTTCCCCAAGGCAGTGTTCTGGGCCCTGTGCTTTTTCTGGTCTTTATCAATAATCTCTCCGACTCTCTGGAAAATCCTCTCTATCTCTTTGCTGATGACTCCACTCTCTGCCGCTCCATTCCTCTTCCCTCAGATCGGCAGTCTGCAGCCTCGTCACTCTCTGAAGACCTGGACAAAATCACAGACTGGTCAAACAAGTGGAACATGTCTTTCAATCCTGACAAATCTCACACTCTTACGATGTCTCTCCGAAAAGATCGACTGGACAACCCTCCCATCTACTTTCTCAACAATCCTCTCCAAGAAGTTCTGTCGCTCAAGCTTTTGGGTCTCACTATCTGCCATGATCTTTCTTGGGAAAACCACATTTTCAAGCTGGCCTCCAAAGCCAGTCGCCGACTGGGCATCCTCCGTCATGCGAAGTCCTTCCTAGACACACCTGAGCTCCTCACCACATACAAGTCTTTCATCTGCAGCTCAATGGAATACTGTTCTCCACTATGGGCCAGTGCTCCTGCCTCACACCTAGCTCGGCCTAACGCTGTTGAAACCAAAGCTTTCAGAATCATTGGAATCTCCTGCGATGAAGCTATCTCTGAGGGCCTTTCACTCACTCACCGCAGGCAGGTAGGTGGTCTTTCTGTCTTCTACCGACTCCTCTCCGGCCTTGCTCCCCCAGCTCTCTCTGTGCTCTGTCCCCCAAATATTCCTACAGGTCGCACAAGATCTGCCAGCAACCCTCTGATGGTTAAACTGCCGAAATCTCGGCTGTCTGCTCACCTTCACTCTTTCATTCCACTTTTCTCCCGCCTCTGGAACAAACTCCCTCACTCCTTTCTATCCCACTCCACCCTCCAGGTCTTTAAAACAGCTGTTCACCACCATCTCTTATCTTCCCCCATCCAAAACCTTGATCTTTTCTACCCCCACTAATTATCCCAGATCCACCTTGTTTGAAATTCCAACTTCTTTCCTGGAAGTCCTGGCAGTGTCCATATGTTTTATACCTCTCCCGCCCCCCCCCTTCCCATACCTCCCCCCCAAAGCCCTCTCCCACCCACAGATCTCTCAATGTCTCCATGTCTCTCGGTCCCTGCTCTCAAATGTTGTGTTTGTGTCCTTCCCCCTCTCTCCCCATCTTGTCTACCGCTCCCGATGTTATATGTTTTATGTGTCGGTTTGTCTTTCTGTGTGATTAATGTTCGCTCTTTCACGAGCCTCGATCTTGTATACAAAAAAAGAAAAAAGAAAAAAAAAAAGACCAGAAAAAGTACAGAGCCCAAAACACTGCCTTGGAGAACTCCAGCCTGAACAGGAAGGGTAGATGAGAGAAACCCATTCAGTGTCACACGTTGACTACGACCAGAGAGGAAGTCTGCAAGCCATACATGGAGATTTCCATGGAAACCATAGGAGGAGAGTTTGGTGAGCAGAGCGGGGTGCCAGACCATATCAAAGGCACGTGATATGTCAAGGGAGACAGCTCTAATTTCCTGTTTGGCATTGAGGACCTGCATCCATTGTTGAGACAGCAGAAGCAGCATGTCCAGAGTAGAGTGACCTGGTCTGAAAGCAAAATTCAAATTAAAAAAGCCGTTTTAAACTTTTCCATGTTATTCCTCGCCTTATCCACAACTCTCCTTGCTGCTTTCTTCTTCTGCCAATGCAAGTGCAGCAACCCTGCATCCAGTTACCTCCCTTTAGCCTTGATCTTCTATATCCTCTTCTAAACCTCCTTCCTTTCACCAAATGCCTTCACTACTTCCTCCATTCACCATACCTGGTTTTTATCCTTCGACAATGTATCCTTTCCTGACGTACTTGAACACAAAACTCCTGCGATTTCCCTAAATGTTTCACCATACTTCTTCCACTCCTTCTCCAAACCTACCGCTTCTTTGCTCAGTTGCTCCTACCTGGCCCTCACCATCTCCTTGTACTCTTTGTCGACGTTTCCCCTACACTACCCCCACCTAATAATCTTCCAACCCCGAATCTTAACCTCCCTCCTTTTCTTCATCCTCACCACAAACACCATAGGCTTGTGCTGGGAGGTACCATGCTCTCCCGCCACTGCATTGCAATCCTTAACCCTCCACAGCTGTCACTTCCTTACCACCACCAAATCCAGTCTTTTATGTGCTGTCCACTCCTGTAGGTAATCTTGTGGCTTTCCTGCTTTTGAAAGAATGAACCAGCCATCGCCATCCCATTCCTTGCTATCAGCTCCACCAGCTCCCGACCCTCCCGACATAATAAATTCCTCGTTCCCCAACCAGGTTTTCCACCACATGCCTCTCCACCAACTAATGCCAAAAGACCGGACGCCCAGTTTAACATCCATTCCTACATGGCAAACCCATTGATTAATCTCCCTGTGTGCGAAACACCAGCATGACAGTTTATAGCTGAGCGAAATTGAAACCCAGGCTAGACAGCTTAGAGACGAGAATGTATACCTGTCGGCTATCCTGCCTGCCTGCATTAATTATCTGATCAATCAGAAGACGATCCCTCCAGGGAGGAAAGAGCCATGTCTGGTCGCATGTTTCATGAATCAAAATTTCAGAGGAGGAGCATCATCTATCTCCATGACACGCACGTCCACAGGTACGTGTGTCCTGCAGAAAGATGTCTTTTTGCAAATTACTTTCAAATTTTATTCTAAGTATGAAATAACGATTTTTTAAAATGCCGTCGTGTGCTTTATTGGATTGCAACATGGGGTAAATTAGGCAATAATCACAATTACAGGCAGAACGAAAAGTTTAAAACGGCTTTTTAAATTTGAATTTGTGCAATTCAAAGTCACAGAAAGCACAACGAAAGTTGAACCGAAAGTTACCGAATAGGAATGACTAAGTCCGCCAAGACGAGGGAGTTGCAAAGTCTTTGTAGACCTGGATGGTTTGCCCAGCCAACAACACAAGGACGTTGGTTTCGCCTCGGGCTGACGTCACCACCACCCGTTGGGCCGACTGTGTGATTCATTCGCCAAATGATGACACTAACTGGCCTAATGCTGGCTCAACGTTGTTCTGACGTCAGTCCCAATGCTTTTGCGCCACCTGGTTGGTGTTATACAGACGCCGGCAAATAGACGTCGCTCTTACCCCATGTTACCGATGTTGGGTGAGAGTCGGAAATCCTTTTGTTATCGTTACAAACTTTGCCCACGCTCGACTGACGTCAGAGTGATAGCTGGGTTGCCACATTCCATGCAGAGTTAAAACAGCTCACAGCGAAACACATGCTCAAGGTAATTGACAGAGGAAATGACAAATCCTATTTGAGGACAAGGACGTTGTTGCTGTTGTTGGGTTGTTGTGGAGAGGTTGGGTGTGTAACAAGGCCGAAATTTGGTGGACATGTTGGGTGTGTGACGAAATTTGGTGGAGATGTTGGGTGTGTGACGAAATTTGGTGGAGAGGTTGGGTGTGTGACAAGGATGAAATTTGGTGGAGAGGTTGGATGTGTGACAAGGACGAAATTTGGTGGAGATGTTGGGTGTGTGACAAGGACGAAATTTGGTGGAGATGTTGGATGTGTGACAAGGACGAAATTTGGTGGACATGTTGGGTGTGTGACGAAATTTGGTGGAGATGTTGGGTGTGTGACGAAATTTGGTGGAGAGGTTGGGTGTGTGACAAGGATGAAATTTGGTGGAGAGGTTGGATGTGTGACAAGGACGAAATTTGGTGGAGATGTTGGGTGTGTGACAAGGACGAAATTTGGTGGAGATGTTGGGTGTGTGACAAGGACGAAATTTGATGGAGAGTTTGGGTGTGTGACAAGTACGAAATTTGGTGGAGATGTTGGGTGTGACAAGGACGAAATTTGGTGGAGATGTTGGGTGTGACAAGGACGAAATTTGGTGGAGAGGTTGGGTGTGTGACAAGGACGAAATTTGGTGGAGAGGTTGGATGTGTGACAAGGCCGAAATTTGGTGGAGATGTTGGGTGTGTGACAAGGACGAAATTTGGTGGAGATGTTGGGTGTGACAAGGACGAAATTTGGTGGAGATGTTGGGTGTTTGACAAGGACGAAATTTGGTGGAGATGTTGGGTGTGACAATGACGAAATTTGGTGGAGATGTTGGGTGTTTGACAAGGACGAAATTTGGTGGAGATGTTGGGTGTGACAAGGACGAAATTTGGCGGAGATGTTGGGTGTGTGACAAGGCCGAAATTTGGTGGAGAGGTTAGGTGTGTGACAAGGACGAAATTTGGTGGAGAGGTTGGGGGTGTAACAAGGACGAAATTTGGTGGAGGGGTTGGGTGTGTGACAAGGACGAAATTTGGTGGAGATGTTGGGTGTGACAAGGACGAAATTTGGTGGAGAGGTTGGATGTGTGACAAGGACGAAATTTGGTGGAGATGTTGGGTGTGTGACAAGGACGAAATTTGGTGGAGATGTTGGGTGTGTGACAAGAACGCAATTTGGTGGAGAGGTTGGGTGTGTGACAAGGACGAAATTTGGTGGAGAGTTTGGGTGTGTGACAAGTACGAAATTTGGTGGAGAGGTTGGGTGTGTGACAAGGACGAAATTTGGTGGAGAGGTTGGGGGTGTGACAAGGACGAAATTTGGTGGAGATGTTGGGTGTGTGACAAGAACGCAATTTGGTGGAGAGGTTGGGTGTGTGACAAGGACGAAATTTGATGGAGAGTTTGGGTGTGTGACAAGTACGAAATTTGGTGGAGAGGTTGGGTGTGTGACAAGGCCGAAATTTGGTGGAGAGGTTGGGTGTGTGATAAGGCCGAAATTTGGTGGAGATGTTGGGTGTGTGACAAGGCCGAAATTTGGTGGAGAGGTTGGGTGTGTGACAAGGACGAATTTGGTGGAGAGGTTGGGTGTGTGACAAGAACGCAATTTGGTGGAGAGGTTGGGTGTGTGACGAGGACGAAATTTGATGGAGAGTTTGGGTGTGTGACAAGTACGAAATTTGGTGGAGAGGTTGGGTGTGTGACAAGGCCGAAATTTGGTGGAGATGTTGGGTGTGTGATAAGGCCCAAATTTGGTGGAGAGGTTGGGTGTGTGACAAGGACGAAATTTGGTGGAGAGGTTGGATGTGTGACAAGGCCGAAATTTGGTGGAGAGGTTGGGTGTGTGACAAGAACGCAATTTGGTGGAGATGTTGGGTGTGTGACAAGGACGAAATAATTACATTTTAGTGAAGATCCGAATCAGGATTTAGATCTGAGAATTTCGAAAGCGATTCTTCACCATTGGGAGGTAGGGCAAGAAACGGTATATAAAATGATATTTCAAAAAGTTGTGGCCAACTTATGACAAAGCTCTGGGGATGAGTTGTTGAGGTGCCAAGAACAAGCAGATTTGATTTTGGTTCAGGTCCGATTCCAGATCCCACTTATGAGTGTGATACAGAACGTAAACTACTCAGCCTGGTGGAGGTATGCGCTCCACCGAGTGCCATTCTAGTTACCCTCGCCAGAGGAGAGGGTAATGCATTTGGATCCGTTTGTTACTTGGCAATATATATTTTTTTTGCAAGTATGTTGATCACTCCGATTTGTGTGTGTGTGTTTTTGTGTGTGTTTGTGTGTGTGTGTTTTTGTGTGTGTGTTTGTCTGTCCGCACACTTATACTTGGCCACAGGTCACAATTTTAAACTGATCTTCACAAAGCTTCACCAAATGCTAGAGATCGTGGTCCGACAAAATGCTGTATATTTTTGATGTGAAAAGGCCAAAAGGTCAACTTAGGCCAAAGGTCAACCACTTTTTTCCAAATTTCTAAAATCCTCAATTTTCATCCGATTGAATTGGAATTTGAATGGGATTTTCATATCAGCGAACTGAATTCAACCACCAACTATTTTTGAGATAAACATGGGCCAAAAGGTCAACATTGCTCAAAGGTCGACAACCATTTCAAATTTCTAAAATCCTCAATTTTCATTCGATTCACTTGAAATTTGAATGGGATTTACATATCAGCTCACTTAATGTTTGTTTGTTTGTCTGCACAGAATAAATATGATTTTCTCTGCAACCGTTGGTCCGATTAACAGTGAATTTTTACCATAGGTGCAACTCCACCTGTAGAATTATGCCGTCATAGGTCACGTGGTATGGGCGCCATCTTGGAAAAACCGAAAAACTTTGCACCTCTATATTTCCGAAAGCGCTGCATAGAAAAAAATTGAGACATCGCTCATTGTAAAGAACTCTCCATGGGGGAACAAAATATGTTAATGATGATGTCATAGGTGCCTCCATTATGACGTCATAATTCGACAAGTACAAAACTTCATCCGATCAAGATGAAATTTCTTGAGCATAATCTAGGGATAAATTAGTGGAGAACAAAAAGATGATGACGTCATCGGTCACGTGGTTCGGCCGCCATATTTGTTTTAACACAAAAGCCTTAAAAACCATTGAAAACATCCTGGCGAGTGTCTGCCATCTCTGATTGCTCTTTCTTGTTTACTTTGTAATTGGAATGGCATGCCATGGAAGGACCTATAAAGCTGCTCTATACCTCCACCAAACATTATGAGTTTTGGACAATTAGCAGCAGAGCTGAAAGTGAAAAAAGATAGACCGATGCATCAGCAAAGCAGGACTTTGTGGAATGCAGTGGATAATGTATTGAGCTTTTCTTAAATAAGATCAGACATTGGAACAAAAATGTAGTTGTTAATTCCAGAACAAAAGTAGCGGTCTGTGTTGGTGGTACAGGAGACTAAAAACATAATAAAACGGTTGGAGTTATCCACCATAAAGGATCACAAGGTGCTGACATTGGCTTTACTCTCTTTTGCTCCGAAGAAGGGTAAAGGCCAAAACCTCAGCACCTTTGGATCCATTACGGTGGATAATTGTAACCATTTCATTCTCATGTTTTCATGGATGGGAACAGTCAAGCTCAGAAAACTGCCAGACCCTTTATTGCTTTTGCAGGTCTTTAAATAAGGCTAGTGAGGTGAAGACTTCAAAACACAATGGTTTCTGGAGACAAAACGAAACTAGATGGTATTCATTGAATACTTACCCCGCACAGTCTTGAGAAAGACTTGGTGGGAGCCAACTCCTTATGTTTTTTAAGGGTTTTTTCTTTGATCCAATATGGCTGCCTGACCATGTGATCAATGACATTATACATTTAGATTCTCCAATATAATTGTTGCGTAGATCACACTCAATAAATTTCAAATTGATCGGACTAAGCGTTGCACTTGTCGAATTATGACGTCATAGTTAAGGTACCGATAACGTCCTCATTAATAGATCGTATTGCCCATGGAGAGTACTTGACAATCAGCCATGTTTCAATTTTTTTTACATGGAGCAGTTTCGGAGAGAGAGGTGCAACGTTTTTTGTTTTTTTCCAAGATGGCGCCTGTACCACGTAACCGATGAGGTCATAATTATCACAAAAATTATACAGGAGGTGGCGCTCCTATGGTGCAAAATTTCGTGTCAATCGGACCAAAGCTTGCTAAGAAAATGAATTTTAAAAATGCAGACACGTACATACGCCATACATACGTACATACATACGGCACACGTACGCATGCAACCGATCACTTAACTCTGCATTTCGCTTTGCGAGCACAGGGTAAAAAGAGGTAAATAACATTTTGAAGGAAAGTTGGCCATTACTATCTCAGTGGAGAATATTAAAAGGTTGAGTGAAACTTTCTGCCTTTGCAGGCCTTCGTTGAGTACCGAGTGACTAGCTATCATTATTCTGACTCATCCATCCATCTGTCATTGTGCAAAATGACATGATCAGAGGAAGAAGAAATAATTTTGGGGTGTCAATGAATATTAAAAGAATACTGCACTGGCAACTTGCTTTTGAACTATGACAACGTTATTTTGAACTATGGGGCAACCTGCAGTTCTGTTTTTTTTGTTGAGAAGGGATAGAGAATGAGGGACGACTGCCCTGCTGAAGCCTTAGGGAAACGTGATTAGTTCACTTCGTGATGGAGAATATTCTCCGACCTGATGAAGAACAAGTTGTTCTAAACATGTGAACATACATTGTACTCCCCAGGTAAGCTGGTCCAAAATTGAGGATGGGTAATTGTCATACATGGATGGATGCAGATTGCACCAATAGGGAGCAGCATCAAAAAGTGTCTGCTGTGAGACAGAAAACTTGGGGTATGGATGTACTCTTCACAAAATAGAAACATCAAACACTTTAAGACTTGTATTGTTTCATGGTACGTTCAAATGTTTTCATATTCTGGTTTTCTTCTTCATTCATGTGCAGCACATCGATGGAAGTTTGTATCATTGCTAGGGAGCATGGTAGTAAATCTGATGCAGTACCAACTGTAGCAGTGCCACCTGTAGGTTACGACAATATTTTCTAGAATTGGCCAGTATACCAGTTGTGTTGATACCGGATCATATGTCATGATCCTGGGGCCATATTCCTGTTGTTGTAATTGTTGTTGTACTCTTTTCCTACTCTCGCGAGATTCAATAAAGCGGGAGGGAGAGCTGGCACGATCATGGCGTTGGGTCACTGAATACCATCGCAACCTGGTGTCAGAAGTTCAGAAGCCACGTACTGTATGAACTCGGCAAAATGAATATGTTTAAACAACCGGAAACTTTCTCCTTTACAACAGGGAATGTGGTGGAGAATTGGAGGCACTGGGAGCAGCTTTTTCGGACGTATCATGCTGCTGCAGAGCTTGTCCAAAAGTCACGGAAAACGCAAGTCACCATTTTGCTGCACTGTGCTGGCGCAGAAGTGCAGGATATTCAAAAGAACTTCATATTTTCGGAAGAGGAGGATCCCAATGATTGGGAAGCGGTTCTCCAGAAGTTTCATACATACCGTGAGTCCCGATGGAACGAGGTATTAAAAAGATATAAGTTCTGGCAACGTGGTCAGCACGACGGGAAGACTGTTGACAACTGGGTCAAGGATTTGCGAATACAGCTGGACAACTGTGAGTACGGGGACCAGAGAGAGAAAAATCTCAGGGATAGGATCGTGTTTGGGGTGTCTGATGAACGAGTGAAGGACAGACTCTTGAGGGAAGAGAACCTTAGCCGACAGAAGACTCAGGATATTTGCCATGCAGCGGAGGCGAGCAAAACTCAGCTTCGAGCTATGTGCTCTAGTCAGCACTCTGCACAGGTACATGCTGTGTATTGGCACTGTTGTGAAAATTAACCAAGTCCACAACTTTGTCCCATAGGTAGGTTTAATCTCAATCATATCTTTAGCATCATCCTGTAAAATACAATCATGCAATAGATATCAGGATCTTGGTATCATATAGGAAGGATCGATTATCTATCTATAATTCCATTAATCTCTGTGTGTATGTGTGTATGTGTGTATGTGTGTATGTTTGTCTGTGACCGCTGTTTCTCGACAACCACGGGTCCGATATACTTTAAACTTGCCAGGTATATTGCTGGGGACCCGAGGATGTGCCTTTTCAAGGTTTCATATTAATCGGACAAGTACTTACCGAGCTATGTCCAAAAAACGATTCAACCAATCAGAGAGCAGCGAGTTATCGCGTGTGCCGAACGTGGCGAACACACTCTGCCTCGGACGGCACATTTGAGAGCGTATTCATTTATTTCACGTTGGCAAACTATGTTGCCGTTAAACTATGTTTTAAAACTAATTAAAACTACTATCTATAATTCCACGGGTCCGATAAAAAACACCGTACTCGCAAGCCGTTCGCTTTGGACCAAACCATTTCATGTAAATAGAGGGGGGGGATTGTCACCACTCGCAAGCCGTTCGCTTTGGACCAAACCATTTCATGTAAATAGAGGGGGGGGATATAATTTTAGATATATATATAGTACGGGCATGCCCTAGTCTATCTATAATTCCAGTAATCTCTGTGTGTCTGTGTGTCTGTGTGTGTGTCTGTGTGTTTGTCTGTGACCGCTGTTTCTCGACAACCACGGGTCCGATATACTTGCAACTTGCCAGGTATATTGCTGGGGACCCGAGGATGTGCCTTTTCAAGGTTTCATATTAATCGGACAAGTAGTTACCGAGCTATGGCGATTTCTTTACCAAACTCCGCAAGCCGTTCGCTTTGGACCAAACCATTTCATGTAAATAGAGGGGGGGGGGGGGGGGGGATTGTCACCGTACTCGCAAGCCGTTCGCTTTGGACCAAACCATTTCATGTAAATAGAGGGGGGGGATATAATTTAAACTCCGCAAGCCGTTCGCTTTGGACCAAACCATTTCATGTAAATAGAGGGGGGGGGGGGGGGATTGTCACCGTACTCGCAAGCCGTTCGCTTTGGACCAAACCATTTCATGTAAATAGAGGGGGGGGATATAATTTTAGATATACAGTATATATAGTACGGGCATGCCCTAGTCTATCTATAATTCCAGTAATCTCTGTGTGTCTGTGTGTCTGTGTGTGTGTCTGTGTGTTTGTCTGTGACCGCTGTTTCTCGACAACCACGGGTCCGATATACTTGAAACTTGCCAGGTATATTGCTGGGGACCCGAGGATGTGCCTTTTCAACGTTTCATATTAATCGGACAAGTAGTTACCGAGCTATGGCGATTTCTTTACCAAACTCCGCAAGCCGTTCGCTTTGGACCAAACCATTGCATGTAAATAGAGGGGGGGGGGGATTGTCACCGTACTCGCAAGCCGTTCGCTTTGGACCAAACCATTTCATGTAAATAGAGGGGGGGGATTGTCACCGTACTCGCAAGCCGTTCGCTTTGGACCAAACCATTTCATGTAAATAGAGGGGGGGGATTGTCACCGTACTCGCAGGCCGTTCGCTTTGGACCAAACCATTTCATGTAAATAGAGGGGGGGGATATAATTTTAGATATACAGTATATATAGTACGGGCATGCCCTAGTATTAGTCAATGCAAGCAAGCCTAGAATATATGTGCGGGTACGTACCATTCAAGACAAGACTACATGTCATAGTAAAATGTCACAGGAGTGGCTCAGCGTCGCGGACGTCCGAGGTCTTATAGACGCCCCACTGCGGTTTAAGTGGGCATCACTCCTGGGTTCAACTTTGATACATTGACGTTGTGGCAGCTACTACAAGCATCACACCTGGGTTCAACTTTGATACATTTTCACTACATTCTCCCTGCCGTTAGAACTACACTGCCGCTAGGCAGGAAGCAAGCGTGCATCAGCATTAATTGATTGGGGATGTCATTCCATGTCAGTCGGTCAATCCGTAGCGGTCAGGGTGGCAAATTACCCTGCCAGCACGGGTTCGGAAACTACCGGGTACGACATCCCCAAGCCCGGAGTCCCCTGCTTCGGAGTAGCCGCTGGAGGCAGGTGTCGGAGGGGGCACCTCAGTGCCTTCAGGCAGGGGTGTATCTGGCGAAGGGAGGGATGGCAGATGTTCCCTAGGCGCACTCGTAGCCTGGTTAGCAATCATTTCCCAGATATAGATGTACCGAGGAGAAAATCCCAAACAAGAGGATATCGAACAAGCAAGCAGTGTTCATCCCAGGGTGAAGACGTTGAGCCCGTAGGTCGCAATAGTCTTACAGTGCGGTCGTCGGCACAGTAGCTAGATTGGAAAATGTGTACCTTGTCGAAGAGCGAATTGCCATTTGTCGCAATGCAGCACATTACAGTAAGATGGGCCGATGTGTAAGATGTGTAAGATGTGTAAACAGCACATTACAGTAAGCCTCCACGTCGGCCTGTACCTGACTAGGCTCCCAAGGGTTCATGGTCGATCCATGTTAGGTCTATGTCATGGAATAATAGCGAGGTCAGGAGTACACAACGAGGGAGAGAGAATCGATGAGAGCCATTCGGAGCCATAACGAGAGTTACTCGATACCGGCAGCGGCCCTTTTGAAATCCATCGCCCATCGCTCCCACAGTCTAGTAGCCCTGACCAGCGTCCCCATGGGAGGGTTGTAAACCGGTCGTTCGCCGATGCGGCGAACGTCCTCAACCGAGTATGGCAGATTACGACTACGCACAAAATGATCGAAACGCGCCTCCCCAGGACGTTACTTAGTGTCGTGCAAAGCGCGCAGAACCTCCGCGATTCATACTCCTCCGTTCATCTCGAAACGCAGACGGCATATCTTGTCCCGTCCCGATAGACGGCATATCGCACGGATGCGGTCACGTGTACCCGAACCTAAATTGTCCTTCCGGTACCTTAGTTAGAGTCGGCGGAACGGAACGGAACGAAGAAGATCGGCTATACCGGATTTGCCAAACATCCATCAATTCAACGAATGGCTCAGATCTGGCCGGATCATCCATCCATTCAATGCTGCCATTGAATGGCTCGGATCTAGCTGGATCGCTCCATGCACCGACGACATGGAGTACCGCAATGTCCCGGATGGATTGTCCATCCATGGATTTTCCTATCGACAAACCGAGAGAATGTTCTAATGTTCTCCCATCCATTCAATGCTGCCATTGAATGGCTCGGATCTAGCTGGATCGCTCCATGCACCGACGACATTGAGTACCGCAATGTCCCGGATGGATTGTCCATCCATGGATTTTGCGATCGACAAACCGAGAGACCCCCCCCCCCTCACTCATCCATCCCCCCCCCCCCCCTTTTCCGAGATTGCAGCTGCGCGCAGCGTACCGAAGTCGAGCGACCTTCACAGTCTGGGTCAGAGGGAAATGGAAACAGGCAGCAGCCGGGCGAGGCGTCTCGCAGTCTCGAAACGTGTCGTGGAAACGAGCCAAGAGCTCTGTCCTAGAAACAACAAGCCCAGAGTCAAGGGCGAACAGGCGGGACGGTGCCTCCGTGGCCTGCTCAGGAGACAAGGGAGTCGGGCGCCACGTTCAATGTTACCATTTCATGAGGTCACCGTGTACTCCAAAATGCACCCCCAAATGCCCAATGGTCCTATCGATTAACGGCATGAGTCCCCGTTGAGTGCTAGACACCCCGAAGGCCTATGGTCTCAGCGGATAACGGCATGAGTCCCCGTTGAGTGCTAGACACCCCAAAGGCCTATGGTCTCAGCGAATAACGGCATAAGTCCTCGTTGTTGGCTAGACGCCCCGAAGGCCTATGGTCTCAGCGAATAACGGCATGAGTCCCCATTGAGTGCTAGACGTGGCGTCGGCGCGACCTCTAGGTACCGCCACGTTATGACACGCACGTTTGTGCTGGGGCGGTCAGGTTGAGTATTTCCGCTATCTGTGGAGTTTACCAAGGTACATGGAAACTCGAGTAGACGAACCCCGATGACGAGAGCGCGTGAAGCACGCAATTACGTTAATGGCGTCGTAGGGCAAACGCGTGATTAGTCGGTGACGTCATCAATTGGTTCGGGCGCGTGTGGGCGGGTTTGACGGCGATTCGCCCCGTCCTCGGATTCCTGGTGCGGAGTTCCAGCTGAGCGGTATCCCCGCTCGGAGCAAACGAGCGGGCTCGAGATTGGGGTACTGAATACGAACCCGGTCGACGAGTGGATTGTATTAGCTAGGGCGCACTGCGTTCGAGGGAAAACCGAAAGTCGAACTTGGCCTGTCGAACCAGCGCGGCACGCCGAGTCGAGTGGGCGAGCACGCTGGGCAGCGATAAATTGCACGTCCTGAAGTAGCGTCTCGTTTGATAGCTTTCGGGCCGTGTTTGTCCGGAGTTAGATGCGGGGAATAGCGTCAACAGTGCGGTAGCCATTCTGCTATCACCCGAGCAAAGAGGATGGTGGGCGAGACCCATCGCCATGCAGGCGATCATCCGAATACATCGTGCTATGGTATATGATCATCTAGTCATCTGAATACATCGTGCTATGGTATATGATCATTGATCATCTAGTCATCCGAATACATCGTGCTATGGTATATGATCATCTAGTCATCTGAATACATCGTGCTATGGTATATGATCATCTAGCTTGATACGATATTCCCCTGCAGTGCCCGAGTGCCGTGAAAGTCTATGAAGTCCTTAGAAGCTCGACGTCCTTAGAAACTGCCGCCAGACGAGGCTCGCTGCCTGTCCGTTAATCGGGACAGAGATGTTGGCGCCGACTAGCCGGACATCCGTGCTGTGGCGAGTCCTCAAGTGGTGCCAAACGAGCCTCATGCGTTGAGGCGACTCCGGGCAGCGGAGTTCGCCGGCCTCGTTGAGTAGCCACGCGTAGGTGGGATTCCGACCAGCAGCAATCGGGGCCGCCGGCCTCGCAGAGTACGGCCTGCGAGGGGAATCGCATGCGATTCGCGTGTAGGTGGGGTTCCATCCAGCGATGGTGCAGCGTGCGCAACGTGCGCGTCGTGCATAGAAGGGATTGCATCCAGCAATGGTGCAGCACGCGTGATTTGCGCATAGAAGAGGTTCCATCCAGCGATGGGTGCAGCGCGCACGATTCGTGCGTAAGAGGGGTTCCATCCCGCGATGGGTGCAGCGCGCGTGATTCACGCGTAGGAGGTGATTCCGATGAGCAGAGATCGGAATCGCCGGCCTCACAGAGTAGTGCCCGCGATGGGTGCAGCGCGTGCGATTCGCGCGTAGGGGGTGATTCCGACGAGCAGCGATCGGAATCGCCGGCCTCTCAGAGTAGTGCCCGCGATGGGGGCAGCGCGCGATTCGTGCATAGGAGGTGATTCCGACAAGCAGCGATCGGTCAGGTAGGCCGGCCGAGTGAGGCATGACAGACATGGGAGTCGTGAACACTCGCGTGGAAATTTCATCTCGGGCCGAGGCACGCAAATCTAAGATGATTCTCTCAGATGAAGCCGTCAGCGTTTCCCGCAACCGAGGCTAGACTCGTACCTTCGGCTCCAAGCACGTCTGCCGACCCGACGGGGTTTCAGCCGCAGGACGTTTCCCAGTAGCATCGTTCTCCAGGCGTCTTGCTGGAGTTCGTCATGCCTGCTCCAGCGTTCGGTCCTCGGGAGAGCAGTTCGTGCTTTGACGACGCGGTTCCGGAACAAAATGCTTGCGAGGTTCCGATGCATCCGGTCCCTTCGTGGCACACCGGCAACGAGAGTAGTTGGAGCTCCGTGGCTGGAGCTAGCTCGACGGGTCCTCCGCTGGGCATTCTTCTCCGAGGTGGGCATCGCAGGAGCGTGGAGAAAGTCGGGAAACGCTCATCTGGGATCTGCGATCATCCGGCCATCGCCAGTCTTGTGTCCTGCCATTTCCGCAGATCTTGATTGAGATTAAGTGTTGTGAAAATTAACCAAGTCCACAACTTTGTCCCATAGGTAGGTTTAATCTCAATCAGATCTTTAGCATCATCCTGTAAAATACAATCATGCAATAGATATCAGGATCTTGGTATCATATAGGAAGGATCGATTATATTAGTCA
Organism: Myxine glutinosa; assembly: GCF_964187855.1. Classification (NCBI taxonomy): domain Eukaryota; kingdom Metazoa; phylum Chordata; class Myxini; order Myxiniformes; family Myxinidae; genus Myxine; species Myxine glutinosa. The sequence goes on from NC_136264.1 coordinate 168,449,351, forward strand.
ATGCAAGCAAGCCTAGAATATATGTGCGGGTACGTACCATTCAAGACAAGACTACATGTCATAGTAAAATGTCACAGGAGTGGCTCAGCGTCGCGGACGTCCGAGGTCTTATAGACGCCCTTCTGCGGTTTAAGTGGGCATCACTCCTGGGTTCAACTTTGATACATTGACGTTGTGGCAGCTACTACAAGCATCACACCTGGGTTCAACTTTGATACATTTTCACTACAGGCACCAAGCAAAAAGAGAAGGAATCAGAAAGCAGACAGAAGGGGCGGATCCAGGGGGGTGCATGGGGTGCGCACCCCCCTTCGATCCAGGAGGGTGCAGGAGGTGCCCCCCCCTCCCTGCAACGCAACGGCATGGATGTGCTGGAGGCATACTCCATGATTGACGACAAGAAGGATGCGCTCACTCAACTACGGTCAAATGCTAAAACTGAATTCTCTCTTTGGTTCGATCACACCAAGGCCATGATAGAATCTGTAGGAGGTGATGTCACAATGACGAGAGTTGTAAAATGACAAATCCACCATCCAAACACTGCCGCCAATACTCCCTTGCTCTTCTACCTCAGAAATATCTGCATTCCATTTCTCGACCACCTCAGCCAGGTAATGGACACCCGATTCTGTGCTGAAAATGGGAAGGTAGTGATCTGTTTCTGCTGATGCCATCTGCGATAATCACCGATACCTGCGACATTCCAGCCCTACATCAGAAGCTATTGCGTTGGAAAAACGACATGGAACATCCCGCAGGACTGATAAATGAGCTTAGAGACTGGCAGATGTTTTGGAGAAGGAAGCCCAACAACACGCTTCCAAGCACTTTCATGGATTGTTTCTGCACAGTAGATGGAGACGAATTTCCATCCATCAAAGTCCTACTCCATATTGGATGCACCCTCCCTGTAGGCTCATGTGAGGCCGAAGGCTCATTTTCTTGCCTGCGTCGTCTGAAGACCTACCTAAGAAACTGGCCCTCATGAACATACACCATGACTTCACCATATCCCCACATGATGTGTGTGACATTTTCATTCAGAAACACAAGCGCCCTCTATTCCAAAATAGCATAATTTACGATTAATAAAATAATTCACATTCCGCTGTCCTATCTGATCTCTTTTGTGGGGAGAACCCCCTGCCTTAAGCTTCACAACCGAGGCGCATGGTGGTGCCGGGCTTTGCCCAGCACACAGTCTGTCATCGCCATCATTTCACACTATAGGTCAGGGCGAGACTACCGGAAGTAAGGAAGTAAGCTGTAACACGTGCCCTTTTGTGGTTTGTTTTCAACGTATCCAATCATGTGACTGTTGTCGCGAAGGGTGCACTAACCGAAAGTTACGTAGTTCTGCGGGAGGCTATACAAACACAAACATTTCGTATTATCTATATATATAAAACACAGTTTGTGTGTGTGTGTGTGTGTGTGTGTGTGTGTGTGTAATGTTACCGATAGACTCCTAAATGGAGAGGCTCACGTGCTTGATATTTGGCATAGACATGGCCATTGAGCCTGGGAAGAACATGGCCGACCTAAAAAAAATTATTTCATAATATTTTTTTACCATATTTTTATCTCAGCGCATTTCAGCGAGGAATATTATGCACGGAATCTGAGGCGGTGGCAGAGCAGCGCGCTGATTCGCTCAGACCCCCCCCCCGCCTTCCCACGCCTCCTCCCCCCAAGCCCTCTCCCTCCCACACATCTCCCTGCTCTCAAATGTTATGTTTGTGTGCTTCCCCTTCTCTCCCCATCTTGTCTTCCACTCCCTCCTTTTATATATTTTGTTTGTCTGGTTGATTTGTTTGTGAAATAAATGTTAGCTCTTTCACGAGCCTCGATTCAGTTTACAAAAAAAAGAAAAAAAAAAGAAAAAGAAAAAAAAGAGCGATCACGTGATGTTCCTTGCCGCCATAAACTCACAGTTACGCGTTCGCACGTAATTCAGAGTGAAAAGCGATTGCGTTTTTTCACATTTCAGCAAGGAACATTGCCATTCACACCACATAGGTTTTTTTTTTCTTTCATCTTTAGATCCATTTTTTTTTTCAGCGGGAATATTATACACGATGTGAGGCGGTGGCAGAGCAGCGTGCTGATTCGCTCAGAGCGATCATGTGATGTTCCTTGCTGCCATAAAACTCACAGTTATGCGTTCAGCACGTAATTCAGAGCGAAAAGGGATTGCGTTTTTTCACATTTCAGCGAGGAACATTGCCATTCACACCACATAGGTTTTTTTTTCTTTCATCTTTAGATCCATATTTTTTTTCAGCGAGAAATATTATATACGGAATCTGAGCCGGTGGCAGAGCAGCGCGCTGATTCGCTCAGAGCGATCACGTGATGTTCCTTGCCGCCGATAAACTCACAGCAAGTAGCATAGATTTTAGCATGATTAGCATTTAGCATGATTTAGCATGATTTAGCATAGATAGTAGCATGTTTCACATAGATTTTTTTTCAGCGAGGAATATTATACACGGAATCTGAGCCGGTGCCAGAGCAGCGCGCTGATTCGCTCAGAGCGATCACGTGATGTTCCATCCCCGCCGCCAGACCATTGAACATAAAACACAGTTTTGTGTGTGTGTAATGTAATGTTACCTCCCTCCCCCCTGCCATCCTCCCTTCCCCTTCCCCTTCCCCTTCCCCCTACCCACCCCTCCCCCTCCACTCCCATCCCCTCCCCACCCCCCCTCTCCCCTCCCCACCCCCCCTCTCCCCTCCCCACCCCCCTCTCCCTCCCACCCCCTCTCCCCTCCATCCTCCCCTTCCCCTCCCCCTCTTCCTCTCCCTCTCCTCCCCCCTCCCCCTCTCCCTCCCCTCCCCCCTCCCCTCCTCCATCCTCCCCTTCCCCCCTACCCCCCTCTCCCCTCCCCCCCATCCTCCCCCCCTTCCCCCCTCCATCCTCCCCTCCCCCCTCCCGATCCCCTTCCCCCCTCCATCCTCCCCTACCCCCCTACCCCCTACACCCTACCCTTTCCCCCTCCCCTTCCACCCTTACCCTCCCAATCCTCCCCCTCCCCCTCCTCTCCACTCCCCCCAGCCCCTCCCCTCCCCTCTCCCCCAGCCCCCTCCCCTCACCCCGCCCGGCAATACCGGGTACTTCTGCTAGTTTTTCATAAAACTTTATATTGTTAGAAAGAGAATTACTTCTAGCTTGTCGGAAAGTTAAAATTTTAAAGATCAGACAAGAATTAAGCGAGTTATGATCAAATTACCTTCACCATTTCCATAATTTCCGGCTGTAACACGTGCCCTTTTGTGGTTGTTTTCAACGTATCCAATCACATGACTTGTCGCGGAGGGTGCACTAACCGAAGTTACGTAGTTCCGCGGAGGCGCCTATGGTCGTGCGCCAGGTCTTTTATAACTACTAGTGAGCCCGTTGGTCCAAATGGACGAATTTTTCATCGGCTTTCATGGCCTTGCAGCATACCTGCCTGCTATAGTGCTTGAGTTGGAATAAATACTTTGTAAAATATTATCATTGGTTTTGGTATTTAATTAGTAATGAGAATGGCATGCCATGGAAGGACCTATTAAGCTGCTCTATACACCTTAACATGGCGTGCGTGAGAAACATGGGAATTCTTCTGGATTATTTGTAGTTAATTAGCCTAATAAACTCAGGAGATCATAACAATCATTTCACAAGAACTACACAAATCATAATTCCATATCAGAAAGCTCCAGTAGAACTACACAAAAAACATGCCTGCGCGCACACACACACACACACACACACACACACACACACACACACACACACACACACACACACACACACACACACACACACACACACACACACACACACACACACACACACACACACACTCAATTTATAGCAGAAGGAACAGCTGGGCAAGTCGTTTCCCCAGTTCCTCGATCTGACCATTAATCATCGTGAATCTGTTGAACCAGGGAAGAACGCAAGGAATTGCAGAAACTTCCAAGAACGCACGAAATGGCGTTTCTGACGATTAATTTTTAAAAGGTTCCTGGGGGGGACCCACAGAACCCCCTTCATCCCCCCCCCACCCCCCAGCGCTATAGTTTCATGCCCCCCCCCCCACCCCCACCCCGTTTTGAAATTCCTGGATCTGCCCCTGGACAGAACCAGGGAGTCAGGGCCATAAAAGCTGATAGCAGGCATAGCCATAAGCAAGGGGGTACTATGGAAAATGTGGTATGGTATGCAACACACAGCACATAACTGCCCAGCTTATGGCAAACTTTGTCGAATCTGTAACAAGCCAAATCACTCTCAGGCACAGTGTCGCTCTAAGAGGAGAGTGAAGGAAAAAGGAACTGCCCATGTGGTTGAACAGGAGTCATATGACAATGACACAGGTCTGTTCATTGGGACAGTAATACCAGCACCAGCTAAGAAAGCTGTGTCCCACTCAGAAGGACAAAGTGACTGGATCGTGCTGGTAGTGATAAACATATGCCAGGTACGCTTCAAGCTTGATACTGGAGCTGACACCACTATTATAAGTAACTAGCCGAAACCCATGGAACATCCACGGAAGGGAGGATGTGGTGTATGGATGGAGTGTACCATTATGGATGGCATAGGGGATTTGCTTGTCCGAGTAAGAGTTAGGAAGAAAGATGAGAATGAAGAGTGCGTATATGAACAAGGATCGCCGGCACCGGCACAAATGCATGCTCTGGATTGTCCACTCAGTGGACGGCTTGCTTTCGCCTTCGCCTATCCAATCAGCGGACGGCTTGCTTCGCCGTCGCCCAGCAGACGCCAATACGATGGCGTCATATCGGCAGTTAATCGGATGCTTTTGGGCCCCAACGTCGGCTAATTCAGATTTTTCGAGTATGGCTGTACGTGATAAACAAAGAGCGCGGTTCGTAGATCGTAAATCCATTAGTGCCGTGGGCATCGGGTCACTGGGTGCGGCGTAAAAGGGATAACAAAGTCGAGTCCTTACGCTATTATTATATAGATAGGGACTATCAGCGTCTGCAGCCCAAGACACGTCTGAGGCGGAGCACTGTGACTCTGAAAGCACACAATGGCAAACCCATACCTAGTCTAGGTATATGCCGCATGCAGCTTGAGTGCAAGGGGCAGTCGTTCACTACCAACGTGGAAGTTGTTCCTGATGGCCAGCCTGCACTACTGGCGTGCCAAGATTGTCTCAGACTGGGTCTTGTGAAACGGGTGTACACGGTAGCCACAGAGTCCTTATGCTGACAGTCAAGAGCAACTACACTCAGGGAGCAGGGGCAACAGACGCACCCATTACTGTTTACTGGAAGAGGATACCTTCCGGGTGTGCACATTATTCAACTGCGTGAGAACGTGAAAACCAGTTATCCATGCACCAAGGCGTGTGCATTTTGCCCGCCGGGAGAAGCTCTGAGCAGAGCTTGACAGACAAGAACAAGAAGGATTTATCAAGAAGGTCAGTGAGCCTTTTAGAGTGGGTCAACTCATTGTCATAATAGAAAGGGCGAATGGGAAAATAAGATTATGCATTGACCCCAAAGCCTTGAATAAAGAGATTCAAAGAGAGCACTTCCAGCTGCCCACCAAAAGGGGAAATCTTGAATGAGCTTGTGGGAGCTCAGTTCTTCACGAAGATGGATGCAGCAGCATCGTTCCATCAAATCAAATTAGATGAGCACTCATCCAAATTGACAAGCTTCAATACTCCATGTGGACGACATCGTTATCTTCGCATGCCTATGGGTATCTTTGTCTGCTCCAGAATTGTTTCACAAGAAACTTTTCCAGCTACTGGAAGATTTGCCAGGTTATCGAGTGTTCATAGATGATTTGATTGTGTGGGGATGCACAGCTGAGGAGCATGGTTGGAGGCAGTACTGGATCGCTTCGTGGAGGTGGGACTTCACCTCAACCTGGATAAGTGTTATTTCAGGCAGACTGAGATTATGTATCTTGGAGATCGAATAACAGTGCAGGGAGTGCAACTGGACCCACCTAAGGTGGAGGCGATCACCAAGATGCCCCCACTCTCAGACAAAGATGCATTGCAAAGAGCATTTGGGATGGTGACATACGTCGGTAGGTTCTTACCTAACCTGTCAGCCCACACCACCGCTCTCAGATCGTTGTTGGAACAAGATACAGATTGGCAGTGGAACCATGAGCATGCCAAGGAGTGGCAGGACATTAAACCACTATTGACAAAGGAGCCTGTGCTACAGTACTATGATCCACAAAGGCCAATCAAGGTGTCGACGGATGCCAGCAAGAATGGGTTAGGAGCGGTACTTCTGCAGGAGAAAGAGGGACATTGGCAACCCATTGCTTATGCTTCAAGGTCAATGGCTGTGGCAGAGAATAATTATGCACAGATTGAAAAAGAAATGCTTGGTGTTGTGTATGGTTGTGAACGATTCCATGCATACATTTATGGCCAGAAAGTCATCGCAGAAACAAATCAGCCTCTTATTGCAATAGCAGGCAAACCTCTTGGGGGGAGTGCCACCTCTCCTTCAAAGACTTCTCCTATGTCTGCAAAAGTATGAACTGCCGTGGCAATATACACCGGGAAAACACCTGGTGGTTGCAGATGCGCTGAGTCATGCCTGCTCAACAGAGGCAGTGAGCAGGAAGAATGAAACAGATGTAGAGGTTCATGTCTGCATGGTCCGAGAGAATCTTCCAGTTTCTGGGGCTAAGTGGGCTGAGCTAGCAGCAGTAACTGTAGAAGATACCATCTTGCAACAGGTGATCAGCTACATCAAAGACCCGAGTATGCAGTGTCCGAAGCCTTACACCACATTTCAGGATGAACTGAGTGAAGTTGATGGAGTTCTTCGGAAAGGCCAAGGAATCGTTATTCCTTTCAGCATGCACAGTGGTATGCTTGGCAGGATTCATGAGGGTCACCTGGGTAAGGAAAGGTGTAAACGATGGGCACACGGGAGGGCATTTATTGGCCAGGCATGAATGGTCAGATTGATGACTATGTGAGCCACTGTGATGTGTGTTTGAAATACCATAGTGCTCAGTGTGCAGAACCACAGCAGCCACATGAAAGGCCGAATAAAGCCTGGGTCAAGGTGGGGTGTGACATATTTTACTATGCCAGTAAGCCGTATCTGCTGGTGATGGACTATTTCTCTAACTACTCGGAGGTACCTTGCTAACTCCTGGTCTAACTCTGGTCTAACTATACTCCGGTCTACCTCCGGTCCCGGTCTTGCAACAGTCTATATAACTCCGGTCTTGGTCTAACTACCTTGCTAACGTTAGAGACTAGCAGGGAAGTCATCATCCACCTTAAGTCTATCTTTGGACATCAAGGGATCCCAAGCCAAGTGGTGAGTGATGGAGGACCACAATTTACCAGTGCTGAATTCAAGAAGTTCTCACTAAACTGGCAGTTTGAGCACATCATGTCAAGCCCTTACTATCCACAATCAAATAGTATGGCTGAGAGTGGAGTCAAGATTGGGAAGAGACTTCTTAAGAAAGCTGGAGAGCGAGGAGAGGATCCATATTTAGCTCTGTTAGCCTACCGAGATGCCCCGTTAGAAAACGGATGGTCACCGGCGGAACTACTCATGGGAAGGAAGCTCCAATCCCACCTTCCAACAATAGCTTGGAAGCCAGAGTTGCAGCACCCTGAGCCTCGATCTATCAAAGGCAAGAAGCTGTCAGAACTAAAATAAAAGGAAAGCATATGTGTGAGGAACAACGGCTGTTGGGATGACCGAGGCCGAATAATGCGGATGGTGGGTCCCAGATCATACGAGGTGGAGCTTGATGATGGATGAATCTTTCAAAGAAACAGGCGACATCTCTTGGCTACCAAGGAGTGTTTCCCAGCACAGGCTAGGTGGCCTGTGAGAAACTTCAGATGAAGAAACTTCAGATGAGAAACAGAGAAAATCAGATTATTCTCAGTTGCATAAGTATTCAAAACCCTTTGCCTAATTAACCCTAAATAACTTCAGGAGCAAATTATTTGTTTGAAAGGTTACAGGATAAGTGTAATAGGTTTCACATGGATGTAATCAGTGGTTTAACTGAAAACTTAAGCCCCCCCACTTATCTGAGTTTTAAAGTGGAACTCACTTGGTTAAACGACAAGGCAAACATGAAGACCAAGGAGCTTTCCAAAGAAGTCAGACATAAAGTGGTGGAGAAGCACCATTCAGGAGAGGGTTATAAGAACATTTCAGTCATTCATTATCCCTTTGAGTATGGTGAAATCCATCATCAATAAGTGGAATATGTATCATACCACCCAGACTCTACCCAGATCAGGTCACCCATCCAAACTCAGCAGTCGGGCAAGCAGGAAACTGGCTTGGATGTCACTAAATCCAACAATGATGGGGGTCAGTTTTCATCAATCAACAATATATCGTTCCATTCACAAAGCCGGTCTCTATGGATAGGTGGCAATAAAGAAGCCATTACTGAAAAAGATGCATCTAAAAGCTCGTATGGAATTTGTGAAAAAGCATCTTAATGCCACACTGAAGTGGCTGTCTAAAAAGGAAATAAATGTTCTTGAGTAGCCCAGTCAAAGTCCTGACTTGAACCCATTTGAACATTTATGGTGAGATTTGAAGATTGCAGTTCTTCAACAACCCCCATCAAACTTGGCAGAACTAGAGCAATTTTCACGTGAAGAATGGGCAAAGATTTCACCGTCTTACTGTACAAATCTGGTGGAGACCAACCCAAAATGACTCATACCAGTCATTGCTGCAAAAGGTGCTTCCACCAAGTACTGACCTATGGGGCTGAATATTTTTGCAACCAGTGAATTTTGTTTCGTACATATTTTTTGTAGGTATTCCTGACAGGTAACCTCCTACAACTATAACAGTGTTTTGTTTGATCTCTTCAGTGATGAAAAATTGTTTCTACATAATTCATCTAAATGTGGCATTATCGTTATTGTGCATTCTTGGACTAGGGCCACTTCCAGTTCATTAAAATAATGTGGGTGGACATCGTGAGCATAAACATGCTTCCCTAGGATGTACGGAGAATGACAAATCAGATTAAAGTCCAGAGATTGTGCAGGCCTGTCCATATGATTGACGTTGTGATCCTGACATCCAGCGTTGACAGCATGTGCATGGTGTCGATGGATATTGTCATCCTTAAATATGGAATTTCGATCTTGCTGTTTGGTGAGAGGGATGGTAACAGATGTAATGGTTTGGCCACTGTATCTGACACCAATTCATGATGACAACGAGATTGGTTGTTTGATCAACTTCAATTCCAGTCTAAGGACAAACAAGAAAGGTGTCATGCAGAACATGATACTTGCAAAATACAACCCCAAGTTTTTTTGTTTTTTTTTGTATACAGAATCGAGGCTCGTGAAAGAGCTAACATTTATCACACAAACAAATCAAACAGACAAACAAACAAAGTATTTAAAAAAGGGGAGCGGTAGACATGATGGGGAGAGAAGGGGAAGCACATAAACACAACATTTGAGAGCAGGGACATCGGGAATGTGTGGGAGGGAGAGGGCTTGGGGGGAGGCGATGTGGGAAGGGGTGGGGGGGGGGGGGTGGGAGAAGTATAAACACAAGAACACCAAGGACTTCCAGGAAAGAAGTTGGTATTTCAAAAAAGTGGATTTGGGGTGAAATTAGCAGGGGTAGAAAAGATCAAGGTTTTGGATGGGGGAAGATAAGAGGTGGTGGTGAACAGCTGTTTTAAAGACCTGGAGGGAGGAGTGGGATTGAAGAGAGTGAGGGAGTTTGTTCCAGAGGCAGGAGAAAAGAGGAATGAAGGAGTGAAGGTGAGCAGAGAGTCTTGATTTTGGCAGTTTAACCATAAGAGGGTTGCAGGCAGATCTTGTGCGACCTTTAGGAATATTTGGGGGACAGAGCCCAGAGAGAGCTGGAGGAGCAAGGCCGGAGAGGAATCGGTAGAAGACAGAGAGACCACCAACCTGCCTGCGGTGAGTATGTGAAAGGCCCCCGGAGGTAGCTTCATCGCCGGAGATTCCAATGATTCTGAACGCTTTGGTTTCAACAGCGTGAAGACGAGCTAGGTGTGAGGCAGGAGCACCAGCCCAGTTGCCATGTTGCCATGGATACATGAAATTGTTTATTCCATTAAGATTAAAATTGACAATCTTAATCAAATCCCAGGTCAATCAGATTAAAATTGATTATTTTTCAGATGAAAATTGATGGTTTAACAAGTTTGACCTTAAGTTGACCTTTGACTTTTGACCTCAAAACTAGTTGCTTTCCAAAATCAGTGATGCACAATGCCAATTCAGTGATGCTGTTTATTTTTCAAGTTAATAGGATGAAAACTGACAATTTCTCAGAGGAAAATTGATGATTTTAGAAGTTTGACATTGAGTTGACCTTTGACTTTTGACCCCAAAAGTAGTTGCTTTCCCAAATCAGTGATGCACTATGCAATTGCCGTTTCATTTTCAAGTCCATCTAATGAAAAATGACGATTTTAGAAATTTGACCTCAAGATGACTTTTGACCTTTGACCTCAAAATCAATAGGATTCTCAGTTGTGACGACCTCTACAACTTGGTAATGTTTCTTGATGATCGGTTTAGGCAATTGTAGGCAATTGACAGACAGATAAACAGACAGACAGAATAACACCCAAGACCAACCAATATACTTGAAAAAAATATTTGAATTTGCAAGTAAGTACTAATACTACTAATAATACTCCTACTACTACTAATACTACTAATACTACTAATACTACTACTATTACTACTATTACTACTATTACTACCAATGTGCATGCCCAGCTAAGGGGTGTAGCAATCCCTTTGGAGGTTGACCCTTTTGCACTTCGTTCCCTTTGGACAGGGGAACACAAGAATAGGGCAGGAATTATTTTTGGCCATGGTACTGGCGATTGCTCATCGACTGACTCTTCGTGGAGGACACCATGGAATCTTTAACATACACGAACTGATGCTGGCAGGTGGGATGCCCGCTTAACGTCCATTCAAGGAATGCCACACACATTGATGAATCACCCTGCCTGTGAAATACCTAGATGGCAGTTTTATAGCTGGCTCAAGATTTGAACCCAGGCGAGGCAGCTCAGAGGTGAGTGTGCGTACCGATCTCAGTCATCCTCACAGCCCAAGCAAATATCCTTACATATTGTGTGGTGGTCTACCTGAGATTAAATTCAGTGCTACCACAGAAGTTTAATGGCAGGATTATACTGAGTGATTTGCCATTACCATCTCAGCGATAGCTCTCAAGCTCTTCATCCACAGACACTAGGATTTCTCATGTCAAACAACTGTTGTTAGCAGACATGTTCCTAGACTCACATCCATCTGAAGAAAGGTGCACACCCTGCCTGAAAAGCACCAACAGTTTATAGTCGACCAGAGTGCTGCTCTATATGCCACTATAATCAACCAAACTCCGAGTGATAATATGCACCAGTGCTACTATAAATATATGTTAACAAATAGTAGACAATCAAGTTTTATCATTTTTAGGCTATTCAAGAACATCTATTAATGCAATATCATTGCCTGTTTATTTGCTGCGCAGTGATGATGGAGCAATGACACCATTACATAAGATTTGGCCAGTTTGGTAGCTTTTCACTATTTGTTCCTGTGTTTTTGAAAGACCATGCTCAATGGATACATGACAGACAAAACTAGTCCGCCACTCAGTAGAGCGCATACTCCCGCCGTGGGTGTCCGCTGCTGAGCCCTATCTTCCAATGGTAAAAACAATCCTTCAAAAAATTCCTAGATCCGGAATAATATCCTGAGCTTCACCAAAAACAAATCAATTCTTCCTTATCCCAAGGGCAATCATCCCACCAACTTTCATCCAAATCCGTTCAGAACTTTTCCAGATATCTTGTTCACAAACACATGCACACGGACGGACACAATCGAATGCATTACTCCCTGGCGGGAGTAACTAGAACCACAACTTTTTGAGATATCATGCTATATATCGTTTTTGGTCCCATCTATCACTCAATGGTGAAGAATCACTTCAACAATTCAAAAAATAGTGTATCAGGATTTGATTTCGGATCTTCATCCAAATTTAATCGTTTTGTCCTCGTCACACACCCAACTCATCCACCAAGTTTCATCTGAACCCGTCCATAACCTTTTGAGATATTGTGCTTTATATCGTTTTTGGTCCTTTCTCTAAAGAGTGAAGAATCATTTTTAAAATTATAGTATCCGGATCCGTATTTGCATCTTCACCAAAAGCTAACAAATTCGTCCTTGTCACACACCCAAGCTGCCCACCAAACTTCATCTGAATCCGTCCAGAACTTTTAAAGATAGCCTGCACACAAACAACCCAACTAACAGCTAGGGGTGAACACACAACCTCCGCCCATCGCAGTTGGCAGAGGTAATAACGTATTTCCTGTTTCTCATCTGGAAGTAAAGTGTGCCGAACAAATGTACCAATGTTTACGAAAGAATTTCTATTATAAAGTCGACTTCATTTATAAAAAAAAAACTTTCATTGAAGAGATTTAAATATCAGTGATTTGAGTTAAAGTTAACTTATTCAAAAGTTTGTGCAATAACTTTCATTTAAACAGCTGCTTCCTTCAAGAGATTGAGGTACACCAATTAATGGTCTTGGTGAAATGTTGGAGCATTTCAGAACCAGTGCCGACCGATAACCCCGTGTAATGTAGACCACAGCAAGGGTCGGAAATTCCTTCTACTGGCACCACAGCCAGGAACAGGAAATATGGTGGTAAAATAATTGGGGAAAAGGAGGTATTCAATGGGCCGAGCTCCCTTTTTTCCATGTACTCGAACATATGGCTCATGCGGAGACCCATACCTCGCCTAAGCCAACCGTCTTGCAGTAAAGTGCTGAAAAGTATTGTTAGGATGCACTGAAAAGCACGGTTTGCCACTCTAAGAAGCACAGTTTAGATTTTCTATTAAAACATCAACAGCCCCAGGGCAGGCTTACAAATCCTACACTGTTAGTGTTTTTGGTTGCATGCACATGGCCATTTCTGCTTGTGTGGGCTGTTGCCTTTTCAATACTATGCATGAGGATGCCTTTTAGATATTGTGCATGCTGAAGATCTTTTGTAAACCGTTCATCTTGCAGCCAGCATTGCCAGGGGCGATTCTCACTGCTTGCGTTCAGTCCCATGGCATACGTGCTAATGCCCGGTGGCGATGCCCAATGCTTGGACTGGCTCTTGCCTTACCAACGCTCGCTATCAGTTGCTTGTCCCGTTCCTCTGTGACCACAGGCCAGCGAAACTGTCACATTCCTCTTGGCATACTTGGGTGATGTGATGTTCCTCTTCTGCCTCGCCAGGCTCGAGTCCACAGTCCAGTGTCCAGGTCCTGATTCTTGACTCGCTTGTGCTCGACACATCCAGGTCCTGATTCTTGACTCGCTTGTGCTCGACACATTCAGCTACTGTTGTTGTCACCTTGCTCCTCTCTCTCTGGCATGTAAATATGATAGCCTCTCACCTTGGATGGCTTCACCTCACACAGCACATTTTCTCTCATTTTGCTATAGTCTCCCACCCCGGTGGATTGTCACAATTTCTCCAGTGCACCCTTGGCAGTAGGACAGCCATGCTTCCACCTTCCTCAGCACTCCTATCAGCTGTAATACCATCTCCATATGTGGATTTTTAAAAGATACCTTTAAGGCCAAGTGGTGTTCCTTGCTGCCTTCAAAAAATCCGAGATGGGGATAAGGCCCCTACCCGAAATCTTAGAAACCCAAAAGCCATCATGCCTTTCACCCATAAAAGACCCTCTTGGCAATAACTTTGCTTCAAGCTGGCAATAATGTTTTTTACTGTTATACAAATAACAGTCAACAATAAACAAGAGTGATATGTGATCTGATGGAAATGTAAAACAGGACAATTGACAGTGATGTGGGCCGGTACAAATTTGAACTGTCATAGACTGAGACATTTAGTGATTTTAAAAATATCTTTATGAAAATATGTGGGATGTGATATGATCTCTAACAGCAGCAGAACTTCAAAAAGAGGAACTTTGAAAGTTTTAAGTGAACAGCAGAACTGTGGTCTTGATGTATCTACTAACTTCCACACAATGTCTGCGGATTACTCAGAGCAACAATAGAGAGTAGAACACAAACAAAAATACATCTAGATTACATCTAAGCTTTTAACTTCCATAATAACGTTTGGCAGAGGAGTGAGATGTGAGCAGGAAAGGAGACGTTACTTCTCTGTAGGATGTAACATACATTGATAACAGTGGAAATTGGAGATGAGGAAATCCTTATCTTAACTCAACGTTCCTTGGTTTACAGATCAATTAGATAATTCTCTTAACATAATGTTTCTTGGTTTATAGATGAGGGAAAGGTGAAGGAACAACAGCAGTGCAGTGGAGGCTATTATTCCCCTCGCCAGAGGAGAGGGTATTGCATTTGAGTCAGTTTGTCTGTCTGTTACTTGCGAAAATCGAGGATTTTTCAAGTATATTGGTTGACCTGTGTGTTATTCTGTCTGTCTGTCTGTTTGTCTGTATGTCAGTCGCCTACAGGTCACAATTTTCAAGTGATCTTCACAAAACTTCACCAAATGGTGGAGAGGCTCATCTTGTGGTGAGGCTGTTGCCCTGAAACAACTTGCTTTCGTCTCCTGGAAAGCAAATCCAACGGAAGGAAATCTCATTTCCTTTCACAAAGCCCGAAACAAGTGTGTGTCCACCCTCAGGAGAGCCAGGAAACAATATCTCACCATTCTCAAGACCGAACTCTCTTATCTGTCTCCCTCTTCCAAATCCTGGTGGCGTCTGGTCAAATCTGTTTCTGGTGTTTGTTCCCCCTCCATCCCCTCCCTCACCTCAAACGGCTTAATGGCTGACTCCGCACGTGAAAAAGCTGAATGCCTCAACTCTGTGTTTGCCTCTAAATCTTGTGTCCCAAACCCATCCCTCTCTGTAGCCCCGTACCCAGTCATACCCAGCTGCTCCTGGACTCTGTGTCCTTTCCTCCTGACAAGGTGGAAAAGTTTCTGTCAACCCTCGACTCTGATTCTGCAACTGGTCCTGACGGCATCAGCCCACGGGTCCTAAAATCATGTTCATCTGCTCTTTCACTCCCTCTTTCTGTTCTCTTCACCCTCTCTTTTGCTCAAGGTCATCTGCCATCTGCTTGGAAATCAGCCAACATCACCGCTTTGCACAAAAAAGGTGCAAAAACAGATCCCAGCAACTACAGACCAATCAGCCTTCTCCCAATTATCAGCAAAGTCATGGAATCCATCATTGCTTCAGATATTAAATCTTTCCTCTTCTCCAATGGCTTGATCTCTGATCATCAATTTGGTTTCAGACCTGGTCACTCTACTCTGGACATGCTGCTTCTGCTTTCTCAACAATGGATGGAGGTCCTCAACACCAAACAGGAAATTAGAGCTGTCTCCCTTGACATTTCACGTGCCTTCGATACGGTCTGGCACCCTGCTCTGCTCTCCAAACTCTCCTCCTTTGGTATCCATGGAAATCTCCACGCATGGCTGGCAGACTTCCTCTCTGTTCGTAGTCAACGTGTGGCCCTGAATGGGTTTCTCTCATCTCCTCTTCCTGTTCAGGCTGGAGTTCCCCAAGGTAGTGTTCTGGGCCCTGTGCTTTTTCTGGTCTTCATCAATGATCTCTCTGACTCTCTTGAAAATCCTCTCTATCTCTTTGCTGACGACTCTACTCTCTGTCGCTCCATTCCTCATCCCTCAGATCGGCAGTCTGCAGCCTCCTCACTCTCTGCAGACCTGGACAAAATCACAGACTGGTCAAACAAGTGGAACATGTCTTTCAATCCTGACAAATCTCACACTCTTACAATGTCTCTCCGAAAGGACCGACTGGACAACCCTCCCATCTACTTTCTCAACAATCCTCTCCAAGAAGTTCTGTCGCTCAAGCTTTTGGGTCTCACTATCTGCCATGATCTTTCTTGGGAAAACCACATTTCCAAGCTGGCCTCCAAAGCCAGTCGCCGACTGGGCATCCTCCGTCGTGCGAAGTCCTTCCTTGGCACACCTGAGCTCCTCACCACATACAAGGCTTTCATCCGCAGCTCAATGGAATACTGTTCCCCCCTCTGGGCTGGTGCTCCTGCCTCACACCTTGCTCGGCTTCACGCTGTTGAGGCCAAAGCTTTCAGAATCATTGGAATCTCCTGCGATGTAGTCAACGCCGAGGGCCTTTCACTCACTCACCGCAGGCAGGTTGGTGGTCTTTCTGTCTTCTACCGACTCCTCTCCGGCCTTGCTCCCCCAGCTCTCTCTGTGCTCTGTCCCCCCAATATTCCTTCAGGTCACACAAGATCTGCCTGCAACCCTCTTATGGTTAAACTGCCAAAGTCTAGGCTCTCTGCTCACCTTCACTCTTTCATTCCCCTTTTCTCCCGCCTCTGGAACAAACTCCCCCACTCCCTTCAATCCCACTCCTCCCTCCAGGTCTTTAAAACAGCTGTTCACCACGATCTCTTATCGTCCCCCATCGAAAACCTTCATCTTTTCTACCCCCGGTAATTCACCCCAGAGTCCTTGCAGTGTTCATATGTTTTAATCCTCTCCCACCTCCCCCCAAGTCCTCCCTATGTCCCTGCTCTCAAATGTTGTGTTTGTGTCCTTCCCCCTCTTCCCCCTCTCTTTTGTGTCCTTCCCCCTCTCTCCCCATCTTGTCTGCCGCTCCCCTTGTTTTTTGTGTTTTGTGTGTCGGTTTGTCTTTTTGTGTGATTAATGTTTGCTCTTTCACGAGCCTCGATCTTGTATACAAAAAAAAGAAAAAAAAAGAAAGATGGTAATCGGCAAGAAGCCTATTGTTTTTGAGTGAGGTAAAAAGGTCAATAAGGTCGACATAGGCAACTTTGTCAAATTTCTAAAATCCTCAATTTTCATCCGATTGACCTGAAATTTAAAAGGATTTGCATATCTGGTCACTGAATTCAACCACCAATTATTTTTTAGGCCATCATAGGCCAACATCTTATTTTAGTGATTTTGCAAGTATCGTGCTATGCACGACATATTTCTTGTGACTTGAAAAATCAAAGATTTTTTCAAACCATCAAAATCAAAGATTTTGCAAGTATATTGGTCGGTTGCGTTTGTTATTGTTTTTTTTTTGTTTTGTTTATTTGTTTTTTTGTATACATAATCGAGGCTCGTGAAAGAGCTAACATTTATCACACAAACAAATCAAACAGACAAAGAACCAGAGTATATAAAAAGGGGGGTGGGAGACAAGATGGGGAGAGAAGGGGAAGCACATAAACACAACATTTGTGAGGGACATCGGGAATGTGTGGGAGGGAGAGGGCTTGGGGGGAGGTGGCGTGGGAAGGGGAGGGGGGGTGGGAGAAGTATAAACACAAGGACACCAAGGACTTCCAGGAAATAAGTTGGTATTTCAAAAAAGAGGATTTGGTGTGAAATTAGCGGGGGTAGAAAAGATCAAGGTTTTGGATGGGGGAAGATAAGAGATGGTGGTGAACAGCTGTTTTAAAGACCTGGAGGGAGGAGTGGGATTGAAGGGAGTGGGAGAGTTTGTTCCAGAGGTGGGAGGAAAGAGGAATGAAAGAGTGAAGGTGAGCAGAGAGTCTTGATTTTGGCAGTTTAACCATAAGAGGGTTGCAGGCAGATCTTGTGCGACCTTTAGGAATATTTGAGGGACAGAGCCCAGAGAGAGCTGGAGGAGCAAGGCCAGAGAGGAGTCGGTAGAAGACAGAAAGACCACCAACCTGCCTGCGGTGAGTAAATGAAAGGCCCTCGGAGGTAGCTTCATCACGGGAGATTCCAATGATTCTGAACGCTTTGGTTTCAACAGCATGAAGCCGAGCTAGGGGTGAGGCAGGAGCACCAGCCCAGAGGGGAGAGCAGTATTCCATTGAGCTGCAGATGAAAGCCTTGTATGTGGTGAGGAGCTCAGGTGTGCCAAGGAAGGACTTCGCACGACAGAGGATGCCCAGTCGGCGACTGGCTTTGGAGGCCAGATTTGAAATGTGGTTTTCCCAGGAAAGATCATGGCAGATAGTGAGACCCAAAAGCTTGAGTGACAGAACTTCTTGTAGAGGATTATTCAGAAAGTGGATTGGAGGGTTGTCCAGGCGGTCTTTTCGGAGAGACATCGTAAGAGTGTGAGATTTGTCAGGATTGAAAGACAAGTTCCACTTGTTTGCTCAGTCAGTGATTTTGTCCAGGTCTGCAGGGAGTGAGGAGGCTGCAGACTGCCGATCTGGGGGACGAGGAATGGAGCGGCAGAGAGTGGAGTCATCAACAAAGAGATAGAGAGGATTTTCAAGAGAGTCGGAGAGATCATTGATGAAGACCAGAAAAAGCACAGGGCCCAGAACACTGCCTTGTGGAACTCCAGCCTGAACAGGAAGAGGAGATGAGAGAAACCCATTCAGTGCCACACGTTGACGACGACGAGGAAGTCCGCCAGCCATGCGTGGAGATTTCCATGGATACCAAAGGAGGCGAGTTTGGTGAGCAGAGCGGGGTGCCAGACCGTATCGAAGGCACGTGATATGTCAAGGGAGACAGCTCTAATTTCCTGTTTGGCATTGAGGACCTCCATCCATTGTTGATACAGCAGAAGCAGCATGTCCAGAGTAGAGTGACCAGGTCTGAAACCAAATTGATGATCACAGATCAAGCCATTGGAGAAGAGGAAAGATTTCATATCCGAAGCAATGATGGATTCCATGACTTTGCTGATAATTGGGAGAAGGCTGATTGGTCTGTAGTTGCTAGAATCTGTTTTTGCACCTTTTTGTGTGAAGCGGTGATGTTGGCTGATTTCCAAGCAGATGGCAGTTGACCTTGAGCAAAAGAGAGGGTGAAGAGAACAGAGAGAGGGAGTGAAAGAGCGGAAGAACAGGATTTTAGGACACGTGGGCTGATGCCGTCAGGTCCAGTTGCAGAATCAGAGTCGAGGGTTGACAGAAACTTTTCCACCTTGTCACGAGGAAAGGACACAGAGTCCAGGAGCAGCTGGGTCCGACTGGGTACGGTGGGTACAGAGAGGAATGGGTTTGGGACACAAGATTTAGAGGCAAACACAGAGTTGAGGCATTCAACTTTTTCATGTGCGGAGTCAGCTGTGTAGCCATTTGAGGAAAGGGAGGGGATGGAGGGGGAACAAACATCAGAAACAGATTTGACCAGACGCCACCAGGATTTGGAAGAGGGAGACAGATAAGAGAGTTCGGTCTTGAGAATGGAGAGGTATTGTTTCCTGGCTCTCCTGAGGGTGGACACACACTTGTTTCGGGCTTTGTGAAAGGAAATGAGATTTCCTTCCGTTGGATTTGCTTTCCAGGAGACGAAGGCAAGTTGTTTCTGGGCAACAGCCTCACCACAAGATTCCGTGTACCATGGACGGGAGGAAGGGTATGACAACTGAAGACGAGATGGGATAAATGTGTGCATGAGAGAGAGCAATTTACTTTGGAAGAATTCCCAGGATGAGTTGATGTCAGAGGTGGTAGAGATGGGAGACCAGTCCAGATGATTGATGGCTGCTTGAAGACCGTGCCTGTTGGCCTGAGTGAAATGCCAGACTCGTCGACGCTGAGGAGGCTCCCTGAGAATGGTCAGAGAGATGTCCACTTTAACAAGCACATGATCAGATGAGCCGATTGGAGCAGAAGAAGAGCAGCAGACATTTTCAGGGAAGTTAGTCAAAACCAATTCCAGAAGAGAAGATGCTCCGTTGACTGAGATCCGGGTCGGGAAATTGACAGATTGTGTCAGTCCCAGTGAGTCACAGAAGTCCTTTGCTGAGGAGCCATGGCTGGTGAGAGGGGTACCCACACCCAGCCAACTGGCATGGTGACAATTGAAATCACCACATATGAGGAAGAGAGAGTTGGGATGAGTCGATAGAAGTTGGTCCATATCATCAGACAACGAGATGTAGATGGAGTCATCACTGTTTGGTGGACGGTACAACACACATATGAACAAGAGGTTGGAGCGAAGGGGAAGCCGTAGCCAGAGGTATTCCTGGGGGTGAGGGGAGAGAGGGCAGTGCAGGGCGAGTGAGAAAGAGAGTTTTTGATAAAGATAGCAACCCCACCTCCAGGACGAGGCTCAGGTCTATCATACCGGAGGAGGGAGTAACCCGGGAGATATACTAAGGAATCAGAGACATCATGAAGGAGGATAGTTTCTGTTAAGCAGATCACGTCTGGTTTGTCATAAGCAACCTGTATGGGGAGATCAGTTAAGTTTGAACGAAGGCCCCGGATGTTTGAGGTCCATACCATTAATGCAGAGGAAGGGGGAGCATCGGATACAGAACAGGGGGGAGGAGGGGTAGGGTAAGATGTGGAAGAGGAGGAAGAGGTAGGGAGAGCTGTTGAAGGTGTGTCAGAGATTTCAGAATAGCTCTGAGAAAGGGAAGGATGGGGCAGACAAAAGGTTTGATGGTGATTGGGTGAGGCACAATGAGGTGTTATTTGAGGAGGGGGAAGAGCGAAGCAGGATGTTGGGGGAGATGGAGGTGAGAGTTGGAAGGGGGAAGAAGCGGGGAGGACGCTTTGGGGAGGGGGGGTGAGAGGGGGGAAATGGAGAAGAAATGAGGGTGGGGAGATTTGAAGGGGAGGGGAGAGGAGGGAGTTTATGAGGGTGAGGGGTTAGGGAGGAGTTTAGGAGGGAAGGGACAAGGGGATGGATTTGAAAGGGATGGAAGATGGGGGAGATTTGGAGGGGAGGGGTGAGGAGTGGAGTCTAGGAGGGGAGGGGTGAGGGGGAGTTTAGGAGGGAAGGGGCAAGGGGGGTGATTTGAAAGGGATGGGTGATGGGGAGGATTTGGAGGGGAGGGGCAAGGGGGAAGATTTGAAAGGGATGGGTGATGGGGAAGATTTGGAGGGGAGGGGTGATGGGGAAGTTTTGGAGGGGAGGGGTGATGGGGAAGTTTTGGAGAGGAGGGGTGAGATTCGATTTTGGAAAGTGTATGATTAATGGGAAACAAACAATTATTGCAAAATGAGTTTCTTGTGACCTTCGAGTTAAAAATACGTTTAAGGATGCTGGATGGGGGGGGGGGGGGGGGTGTAGTGCAGGTGAGTTTAGGGAATGTAGAAAAGAGGCACTGTAAAAGCTGGAATTTTTTTTTGGGATGAATAGATTTGGTGAGCAAGTCGAAAGCATCCTTTTAAAGAAGAAGAAGAAAAAGGTGTTATAATATACGACAGAATACAGTACTTCAGGGGAAAGTTTAAACATTTTCTAATTGAGCAGTGAAAACTATCTGGGGAAATGGGAGAGAAACACGTGGTCGAATAACGAACGAACGAATAAGAACAACGAATGAACGAATAAGAACAATGAATAAGAACAGAGAAGGAAATGTTTTTTTTGTGGGTTTTTTTTTTTTGAGTTGAGATTTTAAACAACGAAGTAGGCTATGGGGTGAAAAGACTGGAAAAAACAGAGAACGAAAGTTATTGGAGCACAAAAGACAGACCGCTGAGAGAAAAACAAAGCCTCAAGGTCTGTTAGTCTGTATGTCAGTAAAAGTTTGTCTGTTTGTTTGTCACCGGCCTACAGGTCACAATTATAAACTGATCGTCACGAAACTTCACCAAGTTGTAGAGGTCGTTACAATTGAGAAGCCTATTGATTTTGAGGTTTAAGGTCAAAGATCATCTGGAGGTCAAATTTCTAAAATTGCCATTTTAAATCCGATTGACTTGAAATTTGAACAGCCTTTGTATATTGAGTCATTAATTGGAAAACCAACTATTTTGAGGTCAAAAGGTCAAAGGTCAACTCAAGGTCAAACTTCCAAAATCAATTCCCATCTGAAAAACCATCAATTTTCATCCGATTGAATTGAAAATAGAACAGCGTTTGCACATTGAGTCACTAAATAGGGAAACCAACTATTTTTGAGGTCAAAAGGTCAAAGGTCAGCTCCAGGTCAACCTTCCAAAATCATCAATTTTCATCTGAAAAAAACCATCAATTTTCATCCGATTGACTTGAAAATTGAACAGCATTTGTGTAATGCCTCACTGAATTGGGAAACAAACTATTTTTAAGGTCAAAAGGTCAAAGGTCCACTCAAGGTTAAACTTATAAAATCATCATTTTTCATCTGAAAAATCGTCACTTTTCATCCCAATTGATCCGAGCTTTGATCAAGATCTCAATTTTAATCTTGATGAAATGGACAATTTGCTGTATCAATGGAAACTTTTTTTGGGGGGGGGGGGAGGCGGATTTTGCAAGTATCATGCTCTGCATGACGTCTTCTTGTTTGTTTTTTGGTTCGTTTGTCTGTCTGTTTGTCCACACAGATTAAATATGATTTTCTCTGCAACAGTTGGTCCGATTGACAGGAAATTTTCACCATAGGTGCAACTCCTATATAATTTTTAATGATAATTATAACGTCATCGGTCATGTGCTCCAGGTGCCATCTTAGAAAAACCGAAAAATTTTGCACCTCCATATTTCCAAAAGCGGTGCATAGAAAAAATTGAGGCATGGCTCATTGTAAAGAACACTCCATGGGGAATAACATATGTTGATGATGATGGCATAGGTGCCTCCATTATGACGTCATAATTCGACAAGTACAAAACTTCATCCGATGAAGATGACATTTATTGAGCGTCATCTCGGGATAAATTGTTTTAGAAAGAAAAACCCCATTGATGACGTCATTGGTCACGTAGTTCGGCCACCATATTTAACCCTTTAAAAAACCCTAAAACACCTCCTGGGGAGGGTCTGCAATCTCTGATTGCTCTTTGTTATTATTACTTTTGATATTATTATTGGTATTATTATTATTATAGTTGTCGTATTCTCTTAGTAATGCCCTTCTGTGGCCCCACAACTGTCACAACCCCCATTTATCAAAAGTCTCATTAAAAGCAAAAGCTTTTCAGTCAAGGAAATGAGCGATAGAAGAAAGTGAGGAATAAAATTTCTGAATTGATTGTTAAGGCCAACCAGCATTTTAATCATAATAGAGTTCAGAATCTCAAATCTTCAAACCCGGCATAGAGGTACTGACAAATCCGGATCATAGAGGTACCGTGTCAGTTCCAAACCTACCACCAAACCACCCTCTGATGTTGACCTAGAGGATGACTAAGCAATAGCTGACTACATCAATGACCACTATGCAGAAATTGTGATGGATGTTATTCCCTTAGATTGCTCCGCACTTCAGGCATACTTACCAGCTCCACATCCATGTCCAGAGGTAGAGGGACATGAATTATACATAGTCCTCCAGCACATCAATCGCAATATAGCGTCTGGCGCTGACGGGATCCCAACCAGTTTAATTCGCGAATTTGTTTGTGAATTCAGTACACCATTAACAGATATCTTAAATTCTTCATTTAAAGAGGGAACTGTTGCAGCACAGTGGAAAACAGCGATTGTCCCGATCCCTAAGACTTCTCGACCAGTTTGGAATAACTTTAGGCCAATATCGTTGACTGCTCATTTTGCAAAATTAGCTGAAACATTTGCAACTCAATTGATACTCAGTGAAACTAATGACAATATTGACATCAATCATTTTGGTAACCGGGCAGGTAATCCCACTTCCCACTGCCTTGTTTAGTTGATGAATAATTTATATGAGCATGCCGATAAACAACTAAGTCACAGCTCGGTGGTTGTAACAGATTCTTATAAAGCTTTTGATCTGATGTTGATACAAATGGGTGTCAGGCCTACCTTACTCCCTTGGATATGTAGTTTCTTAGATAAAATAACTCAATGTGTTAGATACAAAGGTACCTTGTCTGTTAATGGAACTTGGAACCTTCACATTCGCAATATTGTCACTAGGAAAAATGGAAAGTTGTTTATGTTGAAGATGCTCAAAAAAGTTTCACCTATCCGTGCAAGATTTGCTTGCCATTTATGAAGGCTATGTTAGATCACTTTTGTAGTACTAGGGCATGCCCGTACTATATATAAGCTAGGACGTGCCCGTACGTGGGTGCCCGTTCCTTGCCAAAAAAAAAAAAAAAAAAAAAAATTTGTGTAGGGGTGTGTGTGTGTAAACATTCTAGGGCGTGCCCGTACGTGGGTGCAAAAAAACATGCGTGCAAACAACAACAACAAAAAAAAACTTTGAAACCACGTGGCAGTAACGACCACAGAACCCCCCCCCCCCCTCTATTTACATGAATGGTTTGGTCCATTCGCAACGACCACAGAACCCCCCCCCTCTATTTACATGAAATGGTTTGGTCCAAAGCGAACGGCTTGCGGTGTTTGGTAAAGAAATCGCCATAGCTCGGTAACTACTTGTCCGATTAATTTCAAACCTTGAAAAGGCACATCCTCGGGTCCCCAGCAATATACCTGGCAAGTTTCAAGTATATCGGACCGGTAGTTGTCGAGAAACAGCGGTCACAGACAAACATACACACATACACACATACACACATACAAACACACATACACACATACACACAGAGATTAATGGAATTATAGATAGATGATGGTCCAGTTTGGAATGCTGGTCTCACAATCCACCAAATTAACGAATCGGAACTGGTTCAGAAAAGGGCTCTCCGAATCATTCCAGGACAATCATACAGTGATTATGATCAGGCACTTCAGTCTTTGTGATATTCCAGCCATGAAACAATGCAGGTTTGAAATTTGTCTGAGATTCAGTGTCTTTTTGCGGTGTCTTTTCCACAACCTTATTTAACAAGTTGCATTAGTTATTCATGCCTGTTGTTTGTTTCCTTCATGACGTCCGTAAAAGCAGTAAGTTTCTTGTTTGCAATGATTTTCAATTTTGTTTGCCAGACAGGCAAACAGAGTAACAAAAGTATCTCACTCCTCTCTGCACATGCGTGATCACAACAGCTGCAGAGCCAAAGTACTGCAAAACTACAGGCTTGTTTTCTGATTCATGTTCCGATTCGTGTTCAAAATATGACATGAATTTTAAATTAAGTTGTTCCTTGTTTGCTTTTCGATTCGTGTGCATGAGGTAGGTGGGGGTTACCCCCCTGAAATTTCGGATCCCAACTCCTCCCTTACTTACCAACCGAATGCTCTGAAACCTGATACATCCCATGACCCAAATTGAAAAATTTGACAAAGTTATAATTGATGGTCAGCAGGATCGCTCGGTCTTAGATTTTTCGATATCATATCAGGGGGCCTCCCAGGGGATTGGGGAATTCACGGGGATCAGGGATCAACCTCGAGAGATAACCATCAGCCCACTCGGGGCTATTTTGATGGATTTTCTTTCTCAATGATAACGCAATGCTTATCACAGAAATAAACATTCAGCATGTACTGTCCAGGTCTTTTTTTAGCATCTTAAATTTACTACAACAATTCTGAGATGAATGTCCATCTAATGCATAAAGAGGAAAGTGTGTCTCTTTGTTCGTTTATGCATTCGGACACTGCAGGAACCAGTGCCACCAAAGTTTGTACGGCCTTCTCTTTCATCCAGAGGAAGGTCGAGCGCTACGCTTGGATAAAATAAATTGACCCCAGATAAAACCAAATAATTGGCCTTCTTGTGCTTTATACACTGCCCGGGTGTTTTTTTTCCCCCCTCGTGTAAGTTATCACGTAATATGTATTGTGAAGATCGTATGTTGAGGTTGCAGTGGTTTGTTGTCAACAACACAAATTTAATTATTATAGTGTTTCTATGTCCACCTGTTATTGAAAGGATTGTTTTACCCAGGTTTGTTATAACACTTTTGTGTTCAGGCCTCGAGTAAGGATGTTGCTTATACACTGCCTGGATTTTTTAAAATCTCACGTGGAACGAAGTTCAGGGGAGCTTATGCGATGACGAGTCGTCAGTCCGTCTGTCAGTCCATCCGTCCATAGACACTTGCAACCTCTTCTCCGAAATCGCTGAAGAGATTGTGACCAAACTTGGCACAAATTATATTTGTTGTGTTGTGACTAAAGTTTGTTCACGGCATAAAAAAAAAATCCGGATCTGAGGTTGTAGTGATTTGTTGTCAATAACCCACATTGAACTATGATAATGTTTACACTTGTGCATGTTATTAAAATATTGCTTTGTTGAAAAAAATAAAATATTGCAATAAAATATTGCTAAAAATAAATAGCAATAAAATAAATAGTAAAATAATGGTAAATAGCAATAAAATATTGCTAAAAAAAAACTATGTATGTGTATATATATATATACACACCCACACACAGACACACACACACATGGAGTCCCCGGTTTATGAACATCGTTCATACAGAACATGTTACTTTATAATCATGTTTCGTACGTGTTTCGAACATTCGAAAAAGCCACACAAGTACAGATTTTTTGAACATGCACTGCTAAGTGCTAAATGCAGGACATCGGACCTCGAGAGTTAATTACCCATTCACACCATCACTCTTCCACCATTTCACAGTCATTCTCTCCACGAGGTTCCATAACAACTCGAGAAAGCTTTTATCTCCATAGGGTTCCATACCAATAGGAGAAAGCTTTCGCTCCATGGGGTTTCATACTCACTGACAGACATTTGATGTACTTTAATAATGTATTAATTGATGTAAATTTTATTCATTGATCTTCTTGATTTAAAAAGTACATTTAATAACGTTTTTTCTGTAAAAAGTAGGGGTTTAGTTTGTGTTCGGAACCAATCAATCACTTATTACATGTATTTAAAGGGGATTTATTAATCCCGTTTAGGAACATGCACTCACAAACACATTTTCAGGAATACATTGTGTTCGTAAACCAGAGATTCTCTGTTTATATGAATGTATATATTATATTGTGTATAATATATATTGTTACGTTTGTGGGGGTAGATGGGGGAATCCCATAGTAAAGATAGGATTGTATAATTACCTCCGCCACCAAAGGTGGATCGAGGTTACGTTTTCACCCGTCTGTCTGTCTGGCTGTTTCTTGCTGTCTGTTTGTCCAATTGTGAACAATATATCTCAAAAAGTTGTGGACAGATTTGGACGAAATTTGGCAGATATGTAGTGCATGTGACAAAGGCACAATGGTTAGAATTTGGTGAAGATTCGGATTCGGATCCGGCTACTAGAATTTTAAAGTGATTCTTCACCATTGAGAGATACGGCCAAAAAAGATACATAGCAGGATATCTCAAAGAGTTGTGGACTGATTTGGACGAAACTTAGTGGACCGGTTGGGTGTGTGACAAGGATGATTAGATTCGATTTTGGTGAAGATCTGAATATGGATTCGGATATGAGAATTATTTAATTTCTAGGTGATTCTTCACCATTGAGAGATAGGGCTAAACCCAATACATAGCAGAATATCTCAAAAAGTTATGGATGGATTTAAACGAAACCTGTTGGACAGATTGTGTGTGTGACAAGGAAGAGTCGATTCAATTTCGGTAAATAATGTTTCTACATTATATAAATTCTGTATTGTGATTTTCTTGTCTACTCTGAGATACAAAACGTAAACTGTTCACCAGGCAGAGGTATACTCTCTACTGAGTGCCGTTCTAATTATGGCATGGATGGTGTACGTGTAGGAGACATCTCAATGTATTTAAGTAGGGAAACTGGAGCTTAAGATTGTTTATGTGTCTGCACACGAGGGGTGAAGCTGTGCTAGCTAGTTGGGGATTAAGGTTAGTTCGCCCCAGTATGTGATATTTCCTCTGTGATTTTGACCCGACGTTTTTCAACTACACAAGGCCAGCCATGCAAAGTCACCATTAAACCACCACAACCACCGACAAAACCCGCACATTGCCGATCGGCAAGTAAGCCCCACCTTAATTAACACTGATGCCAAGCAATGCCGGCAGGCCACGAGCTGAAGTTCATGTTTAGGCGAGAAGACCGTGAAGTGATTCAATAGAGTTCGGTCATTGGTCGGTATGATGCCAGAAGAGAAGGTTCGAGGGGAGTGAGAGGAAGAAGAGCACGTCTTGCTCGCTCTCTAAGTGTGGGTTTTTGGAGAGAAACGGACGTTGGTGGAGGAGCTGTGTATTATTTTGTGTATGCGCTTGAGAGGATTCCTTTTGCAGAGTCGGCAAGATTTTGAGGGGTTTTTCAGACTGCTGAGATTGTGGTGGACTGGGTCTGGATTGTGCTTCCCCAGATAGCAGAGGGACCCGAAAGAAGACCGCCCTCACAAAGTACCTCACGTTCGTGGTGCGGAGGAGCGCAACTCTGCGGCCATCTTGCACACTTCCCGCCTGTGGCGGTTTCGAGCTTCAACGACCACCAGGCTCCTAAAAGTCCTCGTTGAGGCCAAAGCTGAGTGCTGGGCATCTAAAATAAACATTTTATTTTCATTATCTTGTCCCTGTGTGTTGTATTTGTGACTGATTAGAGATGTCTCACAGTAGGAAATATTAGATTTACCTCACCTTTCATTTTTATTCCTTGATTTACTTCATCAAATTCATGGTGTGGCATTTCTCATTCGTTATGTTTGTTTATTCATTGTGGGTTCCGGATTAAACCCTTGTGCTTATGTTTACGTAAGCACTTCGCTTCCTTCCATCCCATGCACGACAAAACCAACCGCCAATTTCGGCTGTTCGCCTCGGAATTAAGGACCGTTACGGCTATTCGTCCAAGGCTGGTGTTCATCGGCTACGGACAGGACAATATGTTGTATGTATGTACTTGTATATATTATATATTTTGTATATAATATACAGACTTGGCATTTAATATGGAATATATATTTTTTCTTGACTTGGGTTTATTTTCTTAACTCAGTATATCAATCTGGTGAGTTTCTTTTACACTTTGGTGATTTATTTGTTAAAAGAACCATGTCACTGATTGTCTGTCGCAGCAAGAAGTCAACATAAGGATTATATCACAGGTGGCGTGGCAAAATGTACGGACAGGTGCATTTGATGATTGGCTTTACAGTCGGGTATACAAGGGTTGTTGCGTTCTGTATTCGTGGAAAACAACTGCTGCACGTCTCCAAAAGTTATTGCCGCTTCCTCTGGAGATGGTCCGTCAACTCGACAATGCTGTTTGTCATGGAGTGGTGGCTTTACGAAATTAGGGCATGAAACAGCGTGCTATTGCTCGGCAGTATGGCATCACTCAAGGTCAGGTGTCAAAGATCCTGAAACGAAATGCTCAGAGGGGTGTCCCTACTCCAATACAGAGGCCAGGACGTCCCCGCAGAACCACAAGGAGGGATGCTCGCCAGCTGCACCGGTTAGACCGCAATGGCTGTACCAAGTCAGCTAATCGGCTTAGGGCTGAGTGGCAGCAACTGACAAATGTGCCTGTATCCAGAAGGCTAGTCAACCAAAGACTGGTTCAAGCAGGCTATCGTGCCAGGCGTCCCCTGAGAAAGCCACGCCTGACAAGACAACACCGCCAGCGCCGATTGCAGTGGGCCAGAGCACAGTCAATGGCAGCCAGGACACTGGAATCACGTGATCTCTAGTGACGAGTCTAGATTTCTGGTCTATCGTCAAGATGGCCGCGTCCGAGTGCGCAGACAAGTGCATGAAGCCTACAACAAAGACTGTATAGTGCCAAGAGTCCAAGCTGTAGGTTGTGGGGTGACTGTTTAGGCTGGTTTTCATGCAGGGGGCAAAACTGACCTGGTTGTTCTGAATGGAAACCTGAACCAGTTCAAGTACAGTGCCATTCTGGAAGAAACATTGCTTCCATTTGCTCGTGCAGCCTTTCGAGGAAACTTTGTCTTCCAAGATGACAATGCATGGCCTCATCGTGCTCGCATGATCCAACACTTTATTGCTGACCGTGGTGTAGAGCATATGGAGTGGCCTGCCATGTCCCCGGATATGAATCTGATAGAGAACTTGTGGGCAGAATTAACGCGTCAAATCGACAACTTGGACCAGCAGCCGACCTCTGCGCGTGAATTGCAGCAGGCTATTGTCACTGCATGGCAAGCGATTCCTGTCCAAACCTTGGCAAATCTCGTGAACAGCATGCCTCAACGTGTACATGCTCTCCTGAATGCTTGTGGGGGTTACACGAAGTACTGAACTGTAATTTTACTGTCCGTAATCCCAGTCGTAATTTAGCTTTTGTTTTTGTTAAAAAAATTTTTGGCTAATGTGCAAAATAAAGAGATACTTCTGGAAAATGTACAGAAGTTTAACACAGTACTGTCCATGAATTGAGTTCGATATCAGTTTACATCACTTTCAAGGATCAATTTATTTGTTTCGAAATGTCAAATGTGGTTTTTGTTTCTTTTAAAGGTCACATTAACAAAATCTAGAATAATTTCAACATAATTCCAATGAACTTTTGGTTCAAAGACATCTTGAAAAGTAAGTACACCCCCACAAAAAAATATTCCATATTAAATGCCAAGTCTGTATATATACAATTTTTTTTTTTTTTTAAAGAAAGGCGCTTCCCAATGAGAAAGTAAAAACAAGATCTACTTCGGAAATTTCCAGTCTCAGTCGACGTTTCACCCGCTTCACAACAGGGTTCCTCAGACCAATAGACCATGAGCCTCGGCATGTATTGGGATTTTATTTACAATGTGACCACTTCCGGTGACGTGCCAGTGCTCAAGGTGAGATGGAGGAGTTCTTTTTTTTTTTGCAAACCTCAAGAAAATAAACTCAAAGCACATCATTGATGGTCGATTGGTCTGAGGAAGCCTGCTGTAAAGTGAGTGAAACGTCGCTTAAGACCGGGTCGGCTCTTGCTTATTTGCTCAAATTTGCGGAGTAGATCTAGTTTTACATTCTATTTGGAAACACCGTCCTCCTTTAAAAATGTATAATCCCATCCGCCCCAATCTATTACTATATATATATATATGTATATATATATATGATATATATATATATATATTATGTATATGTATATATATATATATATATATATATGTATATATACTGAAACGCAAAAGAAACTTACCACCTTTGAAACCTTTAAATATCAACAATAACACTGCGTGTAGTAAATGTGTGAACTTATTTGCGGACAATAGTGTCCTCACTGTCAGACAAAACGGTCACGGATGGTCACTTGAACCTTCAATGGTCATTTCATAGCACAGCTGTTGAACAGCCATTTTGACTGTCAGTGATTAGCCAAGGGGTACGGGATGATTTTAATGAGCTGCACGTGATGTCTTGATGTTGGCTTTAAAAAGGCCAGTGCAAAATTGGCATTTTGACCGAAAGATTTGACCATTTTGACCAACTTCAAAAAGACCGAAAACGCAAAAGAAACTTACCACCTTTGAAACCTTTAAATATCAACAATAACACTGCGTGTAGTAAATGTGTGAACTTATTTGTGGACAATAGTGTCCTCACTGTCAGACAAAACGGTCACGGATGGTCACTTGAACCTTCAATGGTCACTTCATAGCACAGCTGTTGAACAGCCGTTTTAACTGTCAGTGATTAGCCAAGGGGTACGGGATGATTTTAATGAGCTGCACGTGATGTCTTGATATTGGCTTTAAAAAGGCCAGTGCAAAATGGGCATTTTGACCTAAAAATTTGACCATTTTGACCAACTTCAAAAAGACCGAAAACGCAAAAGAAACTTACCACTTGTTTGAAATGTAATAAAATTGTAACAGTTCAAAATAAAACAAACCAACAATTGCTAATTGAAACATTGGCATTTTATTGATGACATGTCAAGTTTTTGACCAAGATACACCATCGCATCAGTTTGTTCTACAGTACAGAACAGCACAGGGTGCAATGTCAGTCCCCTTTCAATAGCGTGTGTGGCCACCATTGTTTTGGATACAGGCAGTGCATCATCGGCGTATACTGCCTACCAGTCTTTGGATGGATTGCTGCTGGATTCTGTCCCACTCAGTCCTCAATGTCTGAAGCAGCTCTGCCCGTGTCCTGGCCCTGCCAACTACGCGTCTCCCAAGCTCATCCCACAGGTGCTCTATGGGATTCAGGTCAGGGGAGAGCGCAGGCCACTGCATGGTGTTGATGTTCTCGCCTTGGAGAAATGCAGTGGTAAAGCGAGCAGCATGGGGACGAGCGTTGTCATGCTGAAAGGTTCTCAGTTCTGGGTGGTCTAGCAGGAACGGCAGCAGATGAGGTCGCAGGATGTTATCCACATACCGCTGGGCGTTAAGATTCCCATCCACAACCACCAGTGGCGTCCTGTACCGGCCTGATATGGCGGCCCACACCATCACACTTGGGCCACCCCACCTGTTGGCTTGACGCACGCAACAATCGGCATATCGCTCGCCAGTTCTTCTCCAGACACGCTCACGCCCCATCAGGACTGTCCACGCAGAACCTTGACTCATCGCTGAAAGCTACCTCGTTCCACTGCGCCAAGGTCCACCGCTGATGCTGCTGGCACCATCTCTGTCGGTTGCGGCGATGGGCAGCCGTCATCACGGGGCCTCTGTATGGTCTTCTGGCAGTCAGGCCATAGTCATGCAGTCGTCTTCGTGCAGTATTATTGGAGATCCGTGGGTTTGCACGCCCCGGAGTTTCTGCCGCAGTGCGGGATGCTGGACGGAATCGATACCGCAGGTGACTTCGGACCATCTGCCTGTCCTGCCTTGCAGTGGTGACTCTTGGCCTCCCTGATCGAGGTCTGTCATCTGCAGAGTTGTGGAGGGTGTCTCTGTCCACCAGGGCCGATATCGTCTGGTGTGAACAGCCAAGGCGACGTGCCACCTCACGGTAGCTCAGTCCGCCTTGCAGCATGCCCAGGGCACGCTGCCGTTGATCCCTTGACAATCATGGCATGTTGATTGAAATGCCCATTTTGCACTGGCCTTTTTCAAGCCAATATCAAGACATCACGTGCAGCTCATTAAAATCATCCCGTACCCCTTGGCTAATCACTGACAGTCAAAACGGCTGTTCAACATCTGTGCTATGAAGTGACCATTGAAGGTTCAAGTGACCATCCGTGACCGTTTTGTCTGACAGTGAGGACACTATTGTCCATAAATAAGTTCACACATTTACTACATGCAGTGTTATTGTTTACATTTAAAGGTTTCAAAGGTGGTACATTTCTTTTGCGTTTTCGGTCCTTTTGAAGTTGGTCAAAATGGTCAAATTTTTCGGTCAAAATGCCCATTTTGCACTGGCCTTTTTAAAGCCAATATCAAGACATCACGTGCAGCTCATTAAAATTATCAAGTACCCCTTGGCTAATCACTGACAGTCAAAACGGCTGTTCAACAGCTGTGCTATGAAGTGACCATTGAAGGTTCAAGTGACCATCCGTGACCGTTTTGTCTGACAGTGAGGACACTATTGTCCACAAATAAGTTCACACATTTACTACACGCAGTGTTATTGTTGATATTTAAAGGTTTCAAAGGTGGTAAGTTTCTTTTGCGTTTCAGTATATATATATATACATAAACTCGAGTTGTCGGTGTGTGTGTCCAGTTTTTGTGTCCACATTTTATTTAGAGATGGCTGAACGGATCTTCAAACTTTCAGAGATTCATCAGTGAGTGCCTGGGAGTGTTTTAGGCCAAAAAAAAAAAAAGATTGAAAAAAAAGATTGTTTTTTTGGGAGTTAAAAAAAAAAGGTAAAAAAAAAAAAAACATCGCTCGATCGTGTCGAAGCCTTTTTAAATTAATGACAGTTATATACAAGTACACATTCGCATAAATAAATACCAAACAATTTCATCAGACATTTGAATACAAATAAATCAAACAATTCCTGAAGTGCACAAATTTGGTAGTACGGCTTCTTCTTCTTCCTGTTCGGCATCACACTTAACTCAGAAACGTGAGCCACATTCACTCAAAAACGTGAGCCACTCCCCTTCCTCTCCGACCCTCCCCTACCCTTCCCCCCCGACCCTCCCCCCGCCCCCCCTCTCCTCCCCTCCCCTCCCCTGCCCGGTAATGCCCTGCCCGGGTACTTCTGCTAGTATATCTATCTACAGACTTGGCATTTAATATGGAATATTTTTTTTGTGGGGGTGAACTTACTTTTCAAGATGACTTAGAACCAAAAGTTCATTGGAATTATGTTGAAATTATTCTAGATTTTGTTAATGGGACCTTTAAAAGAAACAAAAACCACATTTGACATTTCGAAGAAAATAAATTGATCCTTGAAAGTGATGTAAACTGATATCGAACTCAATTCATGGACAGTACTGTGTTAAACTTATTTGCGTTTTCCAGAAGTATCTCTTTATTTTGCACATTAGCCAAAAAAAATTTGAAACAAAAACAAAAGTTAAATTACGACTGGGATTACGGACAGTAAAATTACAGTTCAGTACATCGTGTAACCCCCACGAGCATTCAGGAGAGCACATACACGTTGAGGCATGCTGTTCACGAGATTTGCCAAGGTTTGGACAGGAATCGCTTGCCACGACGTTACAATAGCCTGCTGCAATTCACGCACAGAGGCAGGCTGCTGGTCCAAGTTGTCGATTTGACGCGTTAATCTGCCCACAAGTTCTCTATCGGATTCATATCCGGGGATATGGCAGGCCACCCCATATGCTCTACACCACGGTCAGCAAGAAAGTGTTGGATCATGTGAGCACGATGAGGCCGTGCATTGTCATCTTGGAAGGCAAAGTTTCCTCTAAAGGCTGCACGAACAAATGGAAGGAATGTTTCTTCCAGAATGGCCCTGTGCTTGAACTGGTTCAGGTTTCCATTCAGAACAACCAGGTCAGTTTTGCCGCCTGCATGAAACGCAGCCCAAACGGTCACCCCACCAGCTCCAGCTTGGACTCTTGGCACTATACAATCTTCGTTGTAGGCTTCATGCACTTGTCTGCGCACTCGGACATGGCCATATTGGCGATAGACCAGAAATCTAGACTTGTCACTGAAGATCACATGATTCCAGTGTCCTGGCTGCCATTGACGGTGCTCTCTGGCCCACTGCAATCAGCGCTGGCGGTGTTGTCTGGTCAGATGTGGCTTTCTCAGGGGACGCCTGGCACGATAGCCTGCTTGAACCAGTCGTTGGTTGACTAGCCTTCTGGATTCAGGCACATTTGTCAGTTGCTGCCACTCAGCCCGAAGCCGATTAGCTGACTTGGTACGGCCATTGCGGACTAACCGGTGCAGCTGGTGATCATCCCTCCTTGTGGTTCTGCTAGGACGTCCTGACCTCGGTATTGGAGTAGGGACACACCTCTGAGCATTTTGTTTCAGGATCTTTGACACCTGACCTTGAGTGATGCCATACTGCCGAGCAATAGCACGCTGTATCATGCCGTAATTTCGTAAAGCCACCACTCCATGACAAACAGCATTGTCGAGTTGACGGACCATCTCCAGAGGAAGTGGCAATAACTTTTGGAGACGTGCAGCAGTTGTTTTCCACGAATACAGAACCCAACAACCCTTGTATACCCGACTGTAAAGCCAATCATCAAATGCACCTGTCCGTACATTTTGCCACGCCACCTGTGATATAATCCTGATGTTGACTTCTTGCTGCGACATACAATCAGTGACATGGTTCTTTTAACAAATAAATCACCAAAGTGTAAAAGAAACTCACCAGATTGATATACTGAGTTACGAAAGTAAACCCAAGTCAAGAAAAAAAATTAATATTCCATATTAAATGCCAAGTCTGTATATTATATACA
>NC_136264.1:168489941-168707441 GCF_964187855.1 Myxine glutinosa
CGGGCCAGGCGACCGGTCCGGTTCAAGGGCGAGTGGGAGGAAGTGGAACGGTGCCCCCTCGTGGGGGCGGGGTTCCGACCGGGGGAGATTGAGCCATCGGGCCCGGGACCGCAAGGTGCCGCGCCGAGATGGTGCGTGGAACCTCGGCCCGACCAAACCACCTCCCTTGAACCGAAAGCCGGACGGATTCAACCTGCAGGCGACCAAACCACCCGAATTCATTGCTCGGCTTTACGAAGCCGAGTTTAATGATGTCATGATGCACCGAGGCTAGGATATAGTAGACTGTAATGATGAGGATTATGGTCTGGACCCGAAATTAGAAAAAAAAACAAAATTTGATGATTGGCAAAGGATTGGCAGAGTGATGATTGGCGGAGGATTGGTAGAGTGATTGGCAAATTTTTGATTGGTTGGAATTTGGTAAGCAAAATTTATAGTAAGAGATGCCCCATGTGATGGGATGGCCAATCCACCATCCCTCACAGAGGGGGGCAAAGGAGCACTAGTTTATGGGGTTGATGGCAGTGAAAACTAGCCCGGGAGGGTTCGGATATATCGTGTGTAGGGATCTAGCGAAGATGACATTAGGTAACGTTAAGGTTCGTTAGTGACAATGATACCTGTAGTGGGGACGCAGGTAGATTAGAGTGGATGATAATGACGTGGGAGCGCAATAGTTTAAAGGGGCGACTGGGAAGCGCAAGTTTCAGAGGGGAGTAGTTAGATCAGATGATGCCGTGTGAGTGTTGGAGGTGTATTCAAGTGTATTGAGCAGGGTATGAGTAACTGATTGTGATTGTGAGTAGTAGTGTGATTGTACAGGTGTGCAACTGAACAGGTGTATGGAGCAGTGTATGAGTGAGTGAAGGTGATGGGTGTTGTGTTGACCAAATGGTCCAGGAAGAGGAGGAGGGTGCAGGTGGCACCAGGTGTGAGTGCACAGGTGTGCAACAACAGGTATGAGGAACAGGTGTATGGAATAAATGGTAGTGTGGAGTATATGGAGTATTGGAATGGATGGTCGTGGAGTGAGTATGATGGAAACTATGGAGTGGAGTGGATGGTGCGAAGGTGTGAATGGGGGAAGAGTGGACCCCCATCACGGATACCCGGGGCGGGTAGTGTAACGGTTAGGTAGAGGGTACAGGTAAATTGTGGTTGGATATTGGCATCTGTGGTGCGGGTGGAAGAATGGTGATTGGATGGGTGCATTAGTGTTGTGGAAATGGCTGGGCGTGTAGCCTGTTAGTGTGTGTAGTTGGTTTGGGCACTCCACCACTGTGAGGATGTCGGCCAGGTGAGGCCGCAGGTGGGCTCTGGGAGCCGGTAGTTGTGGATGGGGCCTGAGGATCCGGAGGA
This sequence comes from Myxine glutinosa, assembly GCF_964187855.1. NCBI lineage: Eukaryota > Metazoa > Chordata > Myxini > Myxiniformes > Myxinidae > Myxine > Myxine glutinosa. Next base: position 168,491,304 of record NC_136264.1, read on the forward strand.
CGGACCCGGGTAGCCCAGTGCCAGAGGGCACCGAGTGGGGTGACAGAGCCAGGAGGGGCCTTTCCCAGTTAGTTAGGTTAGGGTGAGGAGCTAGGTAAGCTCGGGTGGCAACTACAGTGGTGGAGGTGTGCAGGTGGGTAGACCTGCTGGGAGAGCTACACGTCACAGCCCAGAAATTGTGCAAGGGCACCGGGAGATGAATCGGGGGAGTGAGACCCCAAATTGAGAAGCACCACAGTTTGGTCAATGGGAATTGGTTTTTAGAACCCATAGTGTAAGTTGGCCAATGGATTGGCAGGGAAAGACCCCGGGTAGTGTAAAGTGTGTTAAAGTCATTTAGAGGACAGATAGGATGAAGTCTCCTCGCACCATCTGCATCCACTCACCTGAGATGACGTACCTCCACACCATGCCAGGTTGTTTTGATTATTTTTTTATGTGCAAATGTTTTGGATTGTGAGACGCATCATGACGTGGGTGTGACATTGTGCTTGATGTTCCATCTCTCCCTCCTTATGAGGATTGATGATGAATTGATGATGGAAAATTTTGGATAGAGGGATTGTGGTGACGAATTTGGTATAAGGGAAATATGGGGAAGACGTGACGGTAGCGACGGATTGGTAAATGTGTAGATTTTGTAAATATGGGGTAAGGGCAAGGGTAGTGTAGGTGACAGGGGGGGTGACGTACGGTAGGGACGAGCTTTCTCATTTCGCTCTCCGTACGCATTTCGCCTTGCATTGCCTTATTGATGTGTACCCTTGTGACCTTACCCCTCGCTCATTTGTCTTCCCCCTTTTGTCTCCCACATGACCTGTGCGCCATTGGGCGCCGAGGGGAGCGTGCGTGAGTCCGCCATTGTGCGCCCGGAACTCCCAGAACCAGTTGTCTGCATCGATGCACCACATTATGGACCACATGTCTGTGGCCGAGCACCACTTATGGACCCCATGGGTTGGGGCATGGCCCCTCTGCTAGAACCGGCCATGAGGGCCCGAAATCTTGCTGGCAGACCTTGGCCACAGGGTACCGATGCCCCACAGGTGAACCACACTAGTCGGCCCTGTGGGCCATAAATAAAATAAATAAACATGGACACGTTGGGTGCACTTTATAGTAATACAAATAGGCCGCCAGCAAAGGAAAGACATCTGGAAGAAATAATAATAGCCAGCAGAGGGAGCCGAAGAGCAAGAGCTTCCATATATTTCCCTTATACCAGGGTTAGGGGTTGTTGTTTTTATTTTCATTGAACAATGGTGACTGCACCGATTGGTGCTTGGGGGTGTGTTGGTGCGTTTTTGGGTGCTTTCATGGTGCGTCGATGCAGAGCAGACTGTCTCCTCCCAGAAAGAACAATTACAGGTCCTGGGTTAGTCTTGTAAATAAAAGTAGCGTCAAGTGTAAATAATGCTCCCCACCGTCAATGTATAGTTTGAAGACCATTCCGCAATTCGGTTAACTGTGGGCGTAAGTCTGTTAGGCAGGGTGCAATGGAGCAGCGGGACACCTTTATTTATGTTTTAAAACTGTCGCACTCAGGGTCAGTTTAAAAGTAGAGGGAACTACACCTACGTGTCACACTAAATTTAAGTTGTAGGCCCGGGACGTGCCTAAGAGGAGGAGGGTGCAGTGTTGTGGATATGAGAATGGCTTTTTTTTTTGTTGTTGCTGTGGTGTAAATTGTTGTAAATGGAATACTGTTCTCCCCTATGGGCTGGTGCTCCTGCCTCACACCTGGCTCGGCTTCACGCTGTTGAATCCAAAGCTTTCAGAATCATTGGAATCTCCCGCGATGAAGCTATCTCTGAGGGCCTTTCACTCACTCACCGCAGGCAGGTAGGTAGTCTTTCTGTCTTCTACCGACTCCTCTCCGGCCTTGCTCCCCCAGCTCTCTCTGTGCTGTCCCCCAAATATTCCTACAGGTCGCACAAGATCTGCCAGCCACCCTCTGATGGTTAAACTGCCGAAATCTCGGCTCTCTGCTCACCTTCACTCTTTCATTCCTCTTTTCTCCCGCCTCTGGAACAAACTCCCACACTCACTTCAATCACACTCCTCCCTCCAGGTCTTCAAAACAGCTGTTCACCACCATCTCTTATCTTCCCCCATCCAAAACCTTGATCTTTTCTACTCCCACTAATTCACCCCAGATCCACCTTGTTTGAAATTCCAACTTCTTTCCTGGAAGTCTTGGCAGTGTCCATATGTTTTATACCTCTCCCACCCCCCCCCCCCTTCCCATGCCTTCCCCCCAAAGCCCTCTCCCTCCCACAGTTCTCTCGATGTCTCCATGTCTCTCGGTCCCTGCTCTCAAATGTTGTGTTTGTGTCCTTCCCCCTCTCTCCCCATCTTGTCTACCGCTCCCGATGTTATTTGTTTTGTGTGTCTGTTTGTCTTTCTGTGTGATTAATGTTCGCTCTTTCACGAGCCTCGATCTTGTATCCCAAAAAAAAAAAAAAAAAAAAAAAAAAAAAGATCACCCTTTGTAAATGTAATGATTCCTTGTAAATACCTCCGTAGTGTAAAGGTCAAAGGGCATCTCGGTAGTTATTCCATAAACACCACATTGCAGGACCCGATAAAACCCTTGTTCAGTCGCTTATATCTTATTATGTGTCTTAGGGTAAGGCTGTGTCTCCCATTAATTTAAATACTCCATTGCACTGAGTGAAATAAGAGTAGATCCCCTTTCATTTCATTTCAATGGCCAACTGCATTTTGGGCGGTTTTCTTCAACCACCATTGACCACGAGGCAGGGTCGGAGAAGAAGGGCGTGTCTCCACCTCGTCATAGAGGGGAGGAGTGAGCCAGCCCCGAACAACCAACCGAGCACGAGGGGTTTGGTTTGAGAGGGCGGAGGAAGAGCGTTTGGGGGGAGGTTCGCAAAGGTTGAGGGGCGGGGCCTATATAACCCGCTGCGGGGCGTTCCCCAAGCAGTTGAGTCCAAGGGAGGAGACGAGAGATAAGTCCAGCAGATGAGCTGAAAGGCTGAGCTGAGCTGCGTGATGAGAGATGCGCTTTTACTGAGACAAGGAGAGGAGTACAAAGGAAAGAGCTGGGTCGTCAGAGCAAGAGCGCGTTGAGAGGTCCATGACAAGAGCTGAGTTGGTCGTCAGGGGTGGTCAGTGGTTGCGTTGAGTGGTTGCGTTAAGTTGTCGGTGGAGAAAGAGTGGTTGGACCAAGAAAGAGAGAGGAGAGAACCCGTCACGCCAGACCCCCCACCAGCGCGTCGGCTCCACCAAGCAGCTCCGACCCGTGATCCCGCGCACACGACAGGCCCGGTGGCATCAGCGGCCGTCGAGGTCCAGCTCGACGTCCCGTGCGGGATCAAGCTCCAGCCAGATCCGTGCCGTCCTCCCCCTCCAGCCACACACCTCCTTCCAGCCAATACACTCTGCAATTCCCCGTGTGAGTCGTCTTTGTTTGTTCTGTCCTGGGTAGGTAATTAAGCTTGTATAAGGAATTCACTGTGTCACCTGCGTCTCATGTCCCTGTACATAATCGTGACTGCTCCTTTTTGCTTGTGTGTGTAAATAGTAATAAATCCCGTTACTTTTCTGTACGTCTTCTTCCTCTTTGCATTCGGTCGCTTTAGAGTTTTCCCGATTGAGTAGCTGTGGCGCGATACGGCCAACGTTTGGGTAAATCGGGTTTTAGTCAGGGAACAACTGTTCGGCCGCGGTTACACCACCGCTCGGTAAAAATAACATCTAATCCGCGGACCGTAACAATATATATATATATATATATATATATATATATATATATATATATATATATATATATATATATATATATATATATATATATTGTTACGGACCGCGGATAAGATGTTGAATTGCCGAGCGGATGGCGGCCGCGGCCCGAACTATTAACAAGTACTAAGACCCGATTCCTTAAACGTGGGCCAAATCGTGCCACAGATATTCAATGGGGAAAAGACAAAGGCGACACGGATGTGAAGAAGAGGAAGACAGAAGTAGGCAATACGAATATAATTTATTTCTATTTACAGGACCAAAGAAACCAAGGAAGAAGGAAAGATAATAAAATAATGACAGAAGGAATCAAGGAGACAGTGAAATGCTAGCTTATCTACACAGGCTTAACTTATACCCTGGACAGAACAAACAAAAGACGGACTCACACGAATGGGGAAATTGCAGGCAGGAATGGAAGGACTGGAAGGAGAGGAACGCTCCGCTCGAACCGGAGCACGGTCGGCCCGGGAGTCAGCAGCCGCCGCCCTTCCTCGATCTGCACGTCCAGCAGCCTCCGTCAACGCCCTAGCTGCGGTCGTGCGGGCTGCCGCGATACGTGCACCCTGGTGGAGTCAAAGCTGCTGGTGGAGCCAAAACTGCTGGTGGAGCCAAACTACTGGTGGAGCCAAACTGCTGGTGGAGCCAAACTGCTGGTGGAGCCAAACTGCTGGTGGAGCCAAACTGCTGGTGGAGCCAAACTGCTGGTGGAGCCAAACTGCTGGTGGAGCCAAACTACTGGTGGGGCGCAACTCTTTCTTGGCACTTCGCACTTCGCACTTGTTCTTCTTCCGTATCTCTGACTCTCCTTTCAGCGATCCTTGGTGCAACTCTTTCTTTGCACTTCCCTTGGCCTCCTTCTCATCACTCCCTTCAAAGGCTTCCGCGTGCGCTTTTTATAACCCCGCCGGCGATCAAGACGCCGGCCTCCAGGACACGCCCATCGGTGAGCTCGCCTCGGCCCTGATTGGTCGGCACGGGCCCTCTGGCTCCACCCTTGACGATGGGTGGGCACGCCCAGGATTCGGCAGCTCCTCCCCCTTCTTCTCCAAGCCTACCTCGTGGCTAATGGAGTCGCGGTGAAAACCGCCCAGCAGCTGCAGCGAATGCAGTTGGCAGGAAAGGCTTTATTAAATGAAAATGAATGGGGATCTACCTTATTTCACTTGGTGCAATGGAGAATGTCAACTAGTGGGAACAGAGCCTTAACCTACACAGAATAAGGAAATAACTACCAACAAGCAGGAAATCTATCATTGGCTAACGTGATTGTTTATGACCTAATTACGGGACGCACTTTGACCTTTATACACAACTGGAGGAAGGAGGGTCCAAAATAAAACAATTTAAAAAACACAATCCTCATATCCACAACAATATATATATATATATATATATAGATATATATATGTATATATACACAGACTTGGCATTTAATATGGAATATTTTTTTTGTGGGGGTGAACATACTTTTCAAGATGACTTAGAACCAAAAGTTCATTGGAATTATGTTGAAATTATTCTAGATTTTGTTAATGTGACCTTTAAAAGAAACAAAAACCACATTTGACATTTCAAAGCAAATAAATTGATCCTTGAAAGTGATGTAAACTGATATCGAACTCAATTCATGGACAGTAATGTGTTAAACTTCTGTACGTTTTCCAGAAGTAGCTCTTTATTTTACACGAGCCAAAAAAAATTTCAATAAAAACAAAAGTTAAATCATGACTGGGATTACGGACAGTAAAATTACAGTTCAGTACTTCGTGTAACCCCCGCGAGCATTCAGGAGAGCACGTATATGTCGAGGCATGCTGTTCACGAGACTTGCCAAGGTTTGGACAGGAATCGCTTGCCATGCAGTGACAATAGCCTGCTGCAATTCACGCACAGAGGTCGGCTGCTGGTCCAAGTTGTCGATTTGACGCGTTAATTCTGCCCACAAGTTCTCTATCTGATTCATATCCGGGGACATGGCAGGCCACTCCATATGCTCGACACCACGGTCAACAAGAAAGTGTTGGATCATGCGAGCACGATGAGGCCGTGCATTGTCATCTTGGAAGACAAAGTTTCCTCGAAAGGCTGCACGAGCAAATGGAAGCAATGTTTCTTCCAGAATGGCCCTGTACTTGAACTGGTTCAGGTTTCCATTCAGAACAACCAGGTCAGTTTAGCCCCCTGCATGAAAAGCAGCCCAAACAGTCACCCCACCACCTCCAGCTTGGACCCTTGGCACTATACAATGTTCGTTGTAGGCTTCATGCACTTGTCTGCACACTCGAACGCGGCCATCTTGACGATAGACCAGAAATCTAGACTCGTCACTGAAGGTCACGTGATTCCAGTGTCCTGGCTGCCATTGACGGTGCTCTCTGGCCCATTGCAATCGGCGCTGGCTGTGTTGTCTGGTCATGCGTGGCTTTCTCATGGGACGCCTGGCACGATAGCCTGTTTGAACCAGTCGTTGGTTGACTAGCCTTCTGGATACAGGCACATTTGTCAGTTGCTGCCACTCAGCCCTAAGCCGATGAGCTGACTTGGTACGGCCATTGCAGACTAACCGGTGCAGCTGGCGATCATCTCTCCTTGTGGTTCTGCATGGACGTCCTAGCCTTGGTATTGGAGTAGGGACACCCCTCTGAGCATTTTGTTTCAGGATCTTTGACACCTGACCTTGAGTGATGCCATACTGCCGAGCAATAGCACGCTGTTTCATGCCAGAATTTCGTAAAGCCACCACTCCATGACCAACAGCATTGTCAAGTTGACGGAATATCTCCAGAGGAAGCGGCAATAACTTTTGTAGACGTGCAGCAGTTGTTTTCCACTAATACAGAACGCAACAACCCTTATATACCCGATTGTGAAGCCAATCGTCAAATGTACCTGTCCTTACATTTTGTCATGCCACCTGTGATATAATCCTGTTATTGACCTCTTGCTGCGAAAGACAATCAGTGACATGGTTCTTTCAACAAAGACATCACCGAAGGGTAAAATAAACTCACCAGATTGATATACTGAGTTCAGAAAGTAAACCCGTCAAGAATAAAAAAATATTCCATATTATATGCCAAGTCTGTATATATATATATATATATATATATATATATATATATATATATATATATATATATATATATATATATATATATATATATATATATACATACACACGACATGACCAAAAGGTATTGGGACACCCCTTCTAATTAGTGGATTCGGCTGTTTCAGCCGCACCCATTGCTGACAGGTATATATAATCAAACACACAGCCATGCAATCTCCATAGACAAACATTGGCAGTGGAATGGGCCAAACTGAAGAGCTCAGTGACTTTCAACGTGGCCCCATCATAGGATGCCAACTTTCCAACAAGTCCCACTTTCTTTGCCAAAGCCAACTTTCCTTGCTCCCCCAGCTCTCTCTGTGCTCTGTCCCCCCAATATTCCTTCAGGTCGCACAAGATCTGCCTGCAACCCTCTTCTGGTTAAACTGCCAAAGTCTAGGCTCTCTGCTCACCTTCACTCTTTCATTCCCCTTTTCTCCCGCCTCTGGAACAAACTCCCCCACTCCCTTCAATCCCACTCCTCCCTCCAGGTCTTTAAAACAGCTGTTCACCACCATCTCTTATCTTCCCCCATCGAAAACCTTGATCTTTTCTACCCCCGGTAATTCACCCCAGAGTCCTTGCAGTGTTCATATGTTTTAATCCTCTCCCACCTCCCCCCCAAGTCCTCCCGATGTCCCTGCTCTCAAATGTTGTGTTTGTGTCCTTCCCCCTCTCTTTTGTGTCCTTCCCCCTCTCTCCCCATCTTGTCTACCGCTCCCCTTGTTTTTTGTGTTTTGTGTGTCGGTTTGTCTTTTTGTGTGATTAATGTTAGCTCTTTCACGAGCCTCGATCTTGTATACAAAAAAAAAAAAAAAAAAAAAAAAAAAAAAAAGTCAGTTTGTCAAATTTATGCTCTGCTAGAGCTGCCCCTGTCAGCTGTAAGTGCTGTTATGGTGAAGTGGATATGTCTCGGAGGAACAACAGCATAGCTGTGAAGTGGTGGGCCATACAAGCTCAGAGAACGGGACTGCTGAGTGCCGAAGCACTTATAGTCATCTGTCCTCGGTTGTAACACTCACTACCGAGTTCCAAACTGCCTCTGGAAGCAACCTCTGTACAACAACTGTTCGTCGGGAGCTTCATGAAATGGGTTTCCATGGCGAAGCAGCCGCACACAAGCCTAAGATCACCATGCGCAATGCCAAGGGTAGGCTGGAGTGGTGTAAAACTCGCCTTCATTGGGCTCTGGAGCAGTGGAAACGCGTTCTCTGGAGTGATGAATCACGCTTCACCACCTGGCAGTCCGTCGGACAAATGTATTTTTGGCGGATGCCAGGAGAACGCTACCTCCCCGAATGCATAGTGCCAACTGTAAAGTTTGGTGGAGGAGAAATAATGGTCTGGGGCTGTTTTTCATGGTTTCTGGCTAGTCCCCTTAGTTCCAGTGAAGGGAAAACTTAATGCTACAGCATACAATGACATTCTAGACTATTTTGTACTTCCAACTTTGTGGCAACAGTTTGGGGAAGGCCCTTTCCTGTTTCACATGACAATGGCCCCGTGCACCAAGCGAGCTCCATACAGAAAGGGTTTGTCGAGATCGGTGTGGAAGAACTTGACTGGCCTGCACAGAGCCCTGACCTCAACCCCATTTAACACCTTTGGGATGAATTGGAACGCCGACTGCGAGCCATGCCTAATCGCCCAACATCAGTGCCCCACCTCACAAATGCTTTTGTGGCTGAATGGAAGCAAATCCCTGCAGCAATGTTCCAACATCTAGTGCAAAGTCTTCCCAAAAGAGTGGAGGCTGTTGTAGCAACAAAGGGGTGGGGGGGGGGGGGGCAGGGGGATCAACTCCATATTCATGCCCATGATTTTGGAATGAGATGTTCGATTGTCCACATACTTTTGGTCATGTTGTGTGTGTGTGTGTGTGTATATATATATATATATATATATATATATATATAGGTAAATAATCTTCAATTATTTCTATATAATATGAAAGACTTGAAGATTGCTGTTCCCTGATGCTCCCCATCCAACTTGACATAACTTGGGGCAAATCTGCAAGGAAGAATGGGAGAAACTCCCCAAATCTGGATACGCAAAGCTGATACAGACATACCCAAGAAGATTCTAAGTTGTAATCTCCTGCCAAAGGCACTTCTATAAAGTATTGACTCAGGGGGTTGAATACTTATGTAAATTAGATATTTCTGTATTTCATTTTTAATTATTTTGGAAAGATTCCTAAAAAAATTCCACTTTGACATTTTGAGGTAATATGTGTAGATCAGTGACAAAATCTCAATTCAATTCATTTTAAATTCAGGTTGTAACACAACAAAAAGTGAAAAAAGTCAAGGGGTGTGAATACTCTGAAGGCACTGTTTAAGCGTATCTGTTATAAGAATAAGCTTATCCTGATTGTATATATACACGTCCTTCTATTGATCCTGTGATTCTGTCTTTCGTACAGCATTTTATCGAGTGGAGAGTGGGGATGGAAAACCATTTTCTTCTGCCGTGATTCAACTCGTGCATCAACACTTATATGGATGCACCTACTGTGTAGAGAATGACCTTATTATGACTCTCGTATGCAAATCTCCTAGAATTTTGTCGCTTCAGTTTTGTTGTTGCAAAAGAGGCTATTCTTCTTCGTTTGTATCAAGCACAAGATTGCGGGGTAGCATCATTGGCAGAGGGTGTGGCTGTGCCCCTGATGCACTGGTTAGGGCAGTAATTTTGAATTTGGCCATGGTGTTGGCAATAGCTGATCTACTCTTCATTAAGGGCACCATGAGATCTCTGACGTCCACCAACGAATGCTGGCGGAGAGGACACCCGTTTAACGTCCATCCGAGGGACGTCACACACATTGATGAATCATCCTGCCTGTGAAATACCGGATGGCAGTTTCTAGCTGGGTCGGGATTCAAACCTAGGCTAGACAGCATATGGCCGAGTGTGTACTTCGGCTATAAAATAAACTTTGACAAGAGCTAATGCTTGATACGATAGCAGCACTTCAATTTTCCATGATGGTAAACATACAATATAAGTCTTCATATTGCAAGACGTACACTCACTTTAATGCTGCGATTATGTGAATTTGAGACAACGGTCGGCTCAACAATTTAGATAGAATAGAACCACCTTTAGAGGCCATTTTCCCCGTAGAGCAGGGGTTGGCCTTTTTCGGGCACCATGGTCGCCTTTTTTGAAGCGATGTTTTACGGCAGGATGCCCTTCCTGCCGCCAACCCTGTTAGTCACCTCTTGCGACACATAGGGAATTACCAGTGAACTGGTACTCAATTTGGCGACCTCGGAAGGATGACAGGCTGAGTCAACCCCCCCCCCCCGGCATTAATTCAGCGATCGACCGGGATTCGAACCCAGGATTCAAACCCCCAAGCCGCACCCTAACCGCTAAGCCAACACCCGGCTCAATTTAGATAGACTGAACCAGTTAAAGTTTTGGAATCATCTAGTAGTGTGCAGTGATTGCTCTAAAACTCAGAAGTGAACTAAGATTACAAACTTTGAACATCAATCCACTTTGAGAGATTAAGAATGATGAGAATAAGTTTTTCTGACTTTCTTGAAATCAAAAGTTTTGTACACTTTTTCCTATTTTTTTTAAAACAACGATCCTGCAAACCTTTGCTACATATGCTACAATAAAATGATGGCTATCATCAAACTCACATCGGTGTTAAAGCTGAGTTGGTACATTTTTTCAACGGATTGTTTTTCTTTTATCTCCAATGCAACGATGCACTTTATCTTTTCTTTATTTTGCATTACAGTTTTGATTTTATCCGCTTTTGCCAGTTTTTAATGCATGCCAAAGTGCACGAAAACATTGCGGGGAAACTTTTTTTTTCATATGCCACAGGCAATGATTTCCGAGAATTTTTACACACTTAAATGCTTGCTCTGCACAATGAAGTCATGCATTAAAAGCTTTGGGTAGTGCACCGTGCTTTTAACATGCTGTGTAATGGAAGGGGATTTCTAAAGGCAGTTTTGGCAATTGCTCAAAGCAAAGTAAATTGTCACAAGTGTTGTTTTTTTAAATGGAGTAATTACGATATAAAATTGCTTTTACACAAAGTAAAGGAATTAATCGCAAGAAGTTTTATGCGTCGCTTTTCTCTTATACTTGAGGTCCTGATTAACAGGAAAACAACAAAGAAAAAGAAAATGTTGACAGAAACTAGTTGTGTTCTGTATGTGTATGTGTTAAGTATCGGACAAGGAGGCTTAAGGTGTCTGATTCACTGAACAAGCACACGAACATGTATGTAGCAGGGCAGCAACTTCCGAGTCCTGGTCTCATCTTGCGGACGCCTCCTTACGGTTTGGCCTCTGAGAAAACCCTGAACTGGAATTCGGGTGTGTCCTATAGACCTCTGCATTTATATATGGCATGAATGAGCTTTGCCAAAGATGTGATATTGCCACAAAAACTCTAAAATATATTCTTTGCTACAGCTATAGCACAATCTGTAGATGTCTAGTCTGAAGTCTTGACAAGATTGAAGATGAATGACAATGTTTTTGAATGCAACCGATGCTGCTGATCTACAGAAATATTTATCCAGGAGCTCTTGTTTTTTTTAATGTTGAAGGCTCCAGGCACAGACTATATAGGCCTCATCGAGGCCAGGCCTAAATTAAAGAGAAGAAAAGTGCATGATGAAAAGTGTATGGTGTTTGTTTGCGAGAAAGAGGTTGAAACCAGCATGGTAGCTGATAGTTTGAGCGAGACAGAAAGTAAGACCAGCAATCCTGATACGGAGAGTGTAAGATGGGTCTGGGCACCACTTTAACGCTCCTAAAAACAAGTCCCCCCCTTCCCACGCCTCTTCCCCCCAAGCCCTCTCCCTCCCACAGATCTCCCGATGTCCCTGCTCTCAAATGTTGTGCTTGTGTGCTTCCCTCTCTCTCCCCCATCTTGTCTCCCGCTCCCTTTATCTTATGTTTTATATGTCAGTTTGTCTTTTTGTGATTAATGTTAGCTCTTACATGAGCCTCGATGTTGTATACAAAAAAAAAAGTGAGGATGGTAGTACCACCCTGGGGGGTTGCTGTCTACAACCGACTGCCTAAGAATAAGCTAAGCATTTGGTGATGCAGTAATTGTAACTGACAAACTCAGTGACATCGAATAGACATGGATTGAATGTCCCCAGTCATCTTAGAAGATTTCGACATTGCGATCAGAAATATCTTGGCAGCACCATCACTGCATTTCTCCCTCAAGACTTCGGCTAACGTTATCACATGCCTCAAGCATACGAACCCACGGCTGCCTGCTGTTTACAACGAACTAATGAACAAACGAAATGGATGCAGTGAAGATGTAGGTTTTATGTGCCTGTCAATTATTAAGAAAGAAGTAAATAGGGGCCTACTGGTCAGAGCTGTTGGAAGGTGCAGGAAGAGTTAACTTTGCTATTATGTTTAACCAGACAACGCAAAGCTGAAAATAAACAGCCTTTAAGGAATAAAGAAGTTGTTAAAAGAGGGACAGATAACATGGAGAGAAGAAGAGGCTACAGTGAACTGACAGCGACGCATGCTCTAGCATCCCTGTGGATGCCTTTGCATTGCACCTGCTATTCTGATACATCACACTTCAGAAACTGAGGTGACGTTTACTCATTCTCTTCCACTCCTCCTCTCTACCTGCTCCAGCATTCATTTTACATCTCCGGAGTCCGGATACTATAATTTTTAAGTGATTCTTTACCGTTGAGAGATAGGATATATCGCACGATATCTCAAAAAGCTATGGACATATTCAGACGAAACTTGGTGGACACATTGTGTGTGTGTGTGACAAGAACGAATACGAATGTGGATTTTCAAGAGCGCCCCAAAATATTGGTGCAAAAAGTTTTGAAGGCCTAACTTTTTTGCACCACAGTTTTATGGACACCATGTATTTAAATGTCAGTTGATGACTAACGTATGTTGCGGAGTCGATGAAATAGTCACAGACTTGGAAAATGTTTGCTCCATGTTGCATTTCCAGCAATTTACATACATTGGATACACAGGATTTTTCTGCTGTGGGACCTCAGGTATGCACAGGAACTGTTTACGATGCATTAACAGAAATATACCAGAGATTAACTGATGATAAACGAGTGTCAGATTTACACTGAAACATCACAAATCTACAATCCTTGATAACCACCCAATGACACTTGACCTCTTCATTGATATTTGTACGATTGGGGAACTACATTTTTGGAACTACAACTGACACTTCAGGAATTATAGAGCTCATAGAACACCTTTCCCTGTGCAGTCTTGAAGAAAACGACATGGGAAGGATCTTTTTAACTCTTGCTTTGTGTTTCCCCAAGCACAACCAAACCAAAGCTTTCAAAATCATTGGAATCTCCCGCGATGAAGCTAATTCCGAGGGCCTTTCACTCACTCACCGTAAGCAGGTAGGTGGTCTTTCTGTCTTTTACCGACTACTCTCCGGCCTTGCTCCCCCAGCTCTATCTGTGCTGTCCCCCAAATATTCCTACAGGTCGCAACCGTCTTCTGGTGAAATTGCCAAAATCAAGACTCTCTGCTCACCTTCACTTCTTCATTCCTCTTTACTCACACCTCTGGAACAAACTCCCTCACTCTCTTCAATCCCACTCCTCCCTCCAGGTCTTTAAAACAGCTGTTCACCACCATCTCTTATCTTCCCCCATTCAAAACCTTGATCTCTTCTACCCCCCTTTAATTCACCCCTAGATCCACTTTTATTGAAATACCGACTTCTTTCCTGGAATTTCTAGCAGAGTCCATGTGTTTTATACCCCTCCTACCCCCCTCCCATGACTCCTCCCCCAAGCCCTCTCCCTCCCACAGATCTTCCGATGTCCCTGTTCTCTGCTGTTGTACTTGTGTGCAACTTGTTGTATTCTCTCTCCCCATCTTGTCTGCCGCTCCCTTTATTGTATGTTTTGTGTGTCCATTTGTTTATTTAGTGATTGATGTTAGCTCTTACACGAGCCTCGATCTTGTATACAAATATATATATATTTCCTATGAATCACAATTTTGTCTGAATCTCAATATTCCCCAATACTGAGTGCACGAGTGGCACATTTGATTGGTCGAGGTGGTGTAAATAAATTGGATTGGTCCAGATGGCGTAAAATTTTATCTAAAGTACGTACTGATAAACAAGAGGTGTTTAGATGTGGTAACAAGGCAATTTGTGTCCACAGTGTTCATGTATATGATAAATCGAAATAAAATAGTTTTCAGAGCTGTAGATTTATTTTTCAGAGCTGTAGTAAAGAAAAAAAACATTCCAGAAGTTTACCGCTGTTGATGTACCGTCTTTTACACCACCTCATTTAACACATTAAATAAGTTATTTATGTCTGTTTGTTTCCTTTATGACGTCCCTAAAAACAATGTTTCCTGTTTGGAATTATTTTCAATTTTGTTTGACTGCCAAACTGACAGAGTAAAACAATTCCCTGGCTCTTCCGTGTGCATACGTGCTCAGGACAAGATTCCATACAATTTGCCAAATTCAGAGCCAAAGTACTGCTAAACTACAAGTTTATGTTCTGATTCATGTTCGGATTCGGCTTCTATAGTGTTTCAAGTATAAAATTCTATTGAAATTATGTAGTTCCTCGATCATAGACTGACGTGTGTAGACAGACAGAGTTAACACCAATTGCTCAAACCCACTTTGCACTAACTTCATTTTCATTGCACTCAATTATTGTGTGGTCACCTCGTTACAGTGTGAGAAATCGATGGAGAAATTCGCACAAAAGATGCACAATTAGACAATATTAAACAACAATTATAAGTTGTATTTATATTTTGAGAATATACTGTGGCAGTTCTGCGTTCAAATGCATTAGTATATAAATCAAGTTACACTGATCAAAAACACAAACTACAGTGAATGAAAACAATTCCGTGATGGGTAATGACGACACATGTATGTAACAGCCTGTGTGCCGTGGATGCGCTACCTTTGAGTGGCCATATGGATGTAGCAATGAATCAGCGCCATCTCTCCACCTTGAAAGCTTAGGCAGGTCACTGAGTAGGATCTGTGTTGAGGTTCAAATTGCTGCGGTGGTTCTTTCCCTGGTGGGTTTTGGTGGAGTGACAGTGGCATGACCCCATGAACCTTCTTCCAAAGCATTCAAGTTATATTGCCTTCCATTACAGTATCAACTTCAGCATTCCTTTCCCATTCCAACTTCTGTCTATTTTCTTCTCTCCATCCAATCTCAAACCCAACGTTCTCATTATAATTCCCCTGATTGTTTCACCAATTATTATGACTAATAATAATTAATCGTTATCAATAATTTTATAGTATGGGAGTAACAAAGCAAATATCGATATGCTGCTCTCTCTCTCTCTCTCTAAGAAAAAATTCATTAAATGAAACTTTACATGAATGAAATGAAACTAAATTAAATGAAAATTCATTTCATTCCTAGTTCTGAATCTTTGCTCTTCTATCAGAGTATGTTTGTGATGCCTACAATCACCAGGATGTTATAATGCCTCGGATTCCTTGAATAGGCAGTCTACTTATAGTCGACTCATTGTTGCTTACTCCTCGGTGAAGAAAACTGCAGAGAAAAATTCTGTGTGAATCCGAAGCAGTTCTTCGATTCATGTACGATGCTCTATGCGGAGAGTCAGTGCTGCCGAAGAAGTTTCTTGGCCAAGGATACAATCCTGGACGGTTCGCCACTCCGATACAGGAAGTCAGGGCAGGAATTTATTTGATTCAACAGTCTTTATAACACAAGAGTGCCATTGTCACAAATTCAGATATGCACAGATGAATGAAATTGAAAAGGAACTAATGCTTGAATAATGAATGAATGAATAAAGAGTGGAATGATGGATGATGGCATTGTAGAAAGTTGAAATGGTAAAAGTGAAAATAAAAGAGAATTAGCTCAAAATAAAATGCTATCGATTTTAAAAAAAGAAAGAAAGAGGAATAACTAACTCGAAATGAAACAATTAACTCAAGAAACTTGCAAAGTGAGCTACAGGCTACAAAACCATGACAATAATTAAAAACTGTTTACCCAAAAATAAAAGGCAAACCAGACTCGGTAGTGTAACAGTTAGAGCATCCACTGAGTCTGGAAAGTCAGCGGTTCAAATTCCCAGGCCAAGTCAAACCAAAGACTTTAAAAATGGTACATGCTACTTTCTTGCTTGACGTTCAGCATTTAAAAAGTTAAGAGCATAGATAATCTCCATGGGTTGGCATCCGTCGGGAGGAGTAAATTACTCCTTAGGAAATTCCCTGCTGAGTGCGGTGAGAAAAGCGGCACCATTGTTATGACGTTGCTGGTACCCAGAATGCCCCAGGAAGTGAGGGCACTTCCCCCAAGCTCAGTAGTTGTCGTTTTCTCGTCTAACACTCTTGGATTGTCATGTATGTTCATGTGGCAGCTCCTCTATGAGCCATGGATCATGTATAAAACACAATAAACTCAAAACTGAGATGAAAATGAATACAATTGACCACTTTGGTGCTCGGTACAGTGCTCATCTCAACACTTTTCTCGGATCGCCTTCTCAGTCTTCCATATGTAACGAACGGTGGATTCGCTTCCTACATACAGTCTGCCCACAGAGGCAGCGCCCTCTCTTCTCGAAAGCGGGCCCAACAGCTCCACTTTGTTGCTCAGGCTCATCACTTTCTTCTGCCTCTTGGCAGGTGACGCATCTCTGGCACTGGTCTTGCACTTGGGAGCCATGATTGATTAATCAGCGGAGCGAGAGGCAAAACTCAGCTCAAGGCAGTGGGACGAGAAGAATGATTGAGACCCATGGCACGCTGCACATAAGTACTCATGCGTGAACTTTGTATAACTGTGGGAGGGTTGAGCAGTCTGCCCATTGTTTGTGGGTGATGTTGGCAGGTGATAATGGCTTACTCATGAAGCGTTGTATGTGGTGAAGGTGCGGTGAAGCGTTTTGTTATGCAACTTGCGGGCAGTGGCGTATCAAGGAAAATTGACGCTCGGGGCGAGATGTTAAATTGCAGCCCCCTCGTAACTCACATTCTGAAATAAACACAAAACCTACTGAAAGAACATTATGACAAATCAAATTAAGTACAGTACATTTACAAGTAACCAGTTACACTTTTGTTTTTGTACACCACTGCTTTCCTATTTCATCTCCAGGCACTGCATGACATTATCGACGGGCGCCGAAGGGGGCCTGGTGATGACACACCAAAAAGGAGTACTTAGTTTTGACTCCGTTTGTTCGTTTTTTCTGGGCGATATCTCAACCATCCTTTGAGCTAGGAAGCTGGAATTTGGGCACAATAGTGAGCACATGCTTTGGCTAAAACGGTATTTTTTGTTTTTTGATTAATCAATGAATTGATTAATTACTTAATTATTATCGATTTATTAAGCACTTATTTTTTTATGTTTCATATGGGCAATATCTCAGGCACCTTTGAGCTAGGAAGCTGATATTTGACATGACTGTGACCAAGTGATTTGGCTGTGAATGGCATTTTTGATTTATTGATTAATCAATTAATTTGTGGCACCCAAGGGAGTCCAGGGCTCCTGGTAGTTTGTTTAGACTATACCACTCCCAAACATGGGGTGGGAGACCCTAAATAAGTAATTTTAAGGCAATTCCCCAAAGGTAAGTGTTCAATTAACTGAACAAACAGATTTCAAACAAATTGAATTTATTTGAAAGTTTGGTTGGCGAGCACAAGACAATACATTAACATTTAAGAATATCCCAAAAGGCGAATAGCAGCCAAGTAATAAAAACTATCAAAAAAAAGCAGCTGACAGCACTGTGCAAATATCTGTAAAGAAAACATAAAATTACCTTTCTCATAATTAAAAGCATCCCCAAAAAGGTTTAACTTAGCCTTACTAACCACCAATACAAATAAACAAATCAACTAAACACAAAACGCTAATCGTTTACACTCGACAGAAAACAAAATCACATACCCTTTTCACAAGAGATCAGGGGTTACCCAGAACACGGTGGAAACACTCCACTGTACCTCTGCCGAAACAGTAAACACATAATGCAGTTACCATTTAACAATAACAGCGTCCGTATTTCATTTATACGTAAAAATAACAAAATGGCGTCGCATAATCAATGTAAGCCTCCCTTCGTCTGCCGGTTACATGCACACACCCACTGGACAGCCAGGAATTCACTGGAGAGTACAAAAACTCGGAAATACACTTCTTGAGCAGATGCACCCAAGCACAGCACCCTATCTGGGACAACCAGGAAGTTTTATGGCCGAGGCCTTTTTTATTATAAAAAAAGGTAAAAAAACACGCTCAAAAGACAATCAATAAACCCATCACCATCACCACCACACAAGAACCCAGAAAAATCAAAAACCAAGAAATCAAAAGCCAGGAAACAAGATATCAAACAAAAAATAGGAACTCAAAGAGAAAAAGCAAACCAAAATATCAAGAAAACGCAAGAAAACAAGGTTCAAAGACCAAAATGAAAATCAAATCAAATTCAATAAACCATAAATCATAAAAACCAAAGTCCGTCATCCCTATCCCAAACCCCCAAAAACCCCTCTCCCACCCCAGGCAGCAGACACCTAACTCTAACTAACCAAAGGGGAGGGAGAAAGGAAAGAAGACCCTATCCCCCCTCCCACCCCCCCCCGAAAACAACCAAAGAAGGGACACCTTAAAACAATAAGGGTCAAGGGGCCTTTTTTCCTTTGCATACCGAAATCAACAACCGGCTGCTAACCGCAGCCGGGAACATGCAGCCACAAACACGTTGAGGGCTCGACCCACCGCTGGAAATAATAATGAAAGAAAATAAAAATCAAACCAAGGCAAAATCAAGATAAAACAAAAGGAAACCCAACTGCCCCCACCCTCCCCAGGCCGCGCCCGGGAGGGCCCACCCGGAAGATGCCCCACAAGGAAGGCCCCGGCTCCCTGAGCTGCCCACGAGGCGTGAGTGTCCCAATGAGAATCACCGCCCGACAGGGCCCGCAAGCACACCTGCCGGAGCACCCCCAACCTTTCCAAGCCCGGGCGGCAAGCTCGATCAGGGACTACGGCTGCACATGACTGTCGCCCGCACATTTGGAAGTAACCTCCCGCGGGACCCCCCCCTTCACCACGGAAAAGCCCGGCCGTATTCTCCGCTCCAGGGAGGGCTTTACGACACACCTGACGCATCGTTGCGGCCAGCACCCCGCCCCGTCGCCCGCAGGCTGTCGCCAAGCCTGTACCTTTGGAGGCAGGATTGGGCCATGCCCCATATC
Source organism: Myxine glutinosa (assembly GCF_964187855.1). Classification (NCBI taxonomy): domain Eukaryota; kingdom Metazoa; phylum Chordata; class Myxini; order Myxiniformes; family Myxinidae; genus Myxine; species Myxine glutinosa. The sequence continues at coordinate 168,510,472 of NC_136264.1, forward strand.
TGCCCAGGATCCAACCATACCCTGGTATAGAAACCTCTGGTTCTCGCTCGCCACAAGACGGTCTTGATTATACAGACCGTTCTCCAGGCCTGCCTCCATTTGCGGACAGGCACTGGTTGTGGTAGGAGCCCGCTAAACGCAAAGACGTCCCGTCTGACCATCACCAGCCAAGGCACATAGCATTCGAGGAGGCCAGCCGCAAGCGACCAGACCCCCTCGGCGACAGGGCAGTCCCAAAGGACATGCCTGACGGTTTCGTCCCCTGTGCATCGGGGTCGGGGACACTGGACCGACACGTTCAGGCCCCTCTGGAACTGAAACACCCGGACCGGAAGACACTCATGGGCGGCTTGCCACGCGACGTCCTTCTGGTCGTTGGCGAGACAGCAAGCCGAAACGTTCTCCCAAACCTTTCTCGCCGTACGTTCTGCGAGAGGCCTTCCGCGAAGGATACGCACCTCCCGCAGCACCTCCCTTGGGCGCAAGTGATCCAGGACCCGCGACAACTGCCAACCGATGGGCCGACAGGTCAACAGGCCCTGCTCCCGGGCGAACCCCTCAAACATCCGGAAATGCCCCGGACACGACCCGGAAAAAGGCCGAGACAGCGGGAGGGACCGCCCTTCCAACCGCGCGACGGACGGCCCCAGAAAGAAAAACAGAAAGTCCCGCGCCAGCCGGCGACCCGGGTCCTCAGACACGAATAACTCCATGAGAGTACACGCAAACGCAGACATACATACAAACACCGGGCAGGGGACACCCTTCCCACCCAAGGACGGGCTCATCTTCACGACCCTCCTACTCCTGCGCTCTGCTCGGGTACCCCAGAAGAAAGTGAAAATTATTCCTTCTAGAGCCCGTCCCACCGCAGGAGGAGGTGGGGAGATTCTCGCCAAATACAACAACTTACCGATCAAAACATTCTTGATAACTAAATTTCGCCCCTCCATGGTTAGGCGACGAGACCGCCAAGAAGCGACCTCCAATTCCAATCCCCCAATGACCGTTCGCCAGTTCTCAGCGGCCACACCGCCTGGGTCAAAGCAGACCCCGAGGATCTTTAATCGATCTCTCCGCTCCGTGTACGGGCAAGGGGGGCCGGAGCCCGTCCTGTGCCGACCAAAGTGCATGACCTCACTCTTCTGAGGATTGATTTTAGAAGAGGAGGCCAACCCAAAACGCTCGCAGAGACCCACCAGTCTGCACATGGCGACTGCATCGGTGACGAACACCGACACGTCGTCCATGTACAGACTCACCTTTAGGCGCTCCCCATGGGTTCCGGGAATCCACAACCCAGGGAAGGATGGGTCCGCTCGCAGTGCACAAGCAAACGGTTCAATACAAAGGGCAAAAAGGACTGGTGACATTGGGCAGCCCTGCCTGACCCCAGAAGCGACTGGGAAGGCTCCCGAGAGGTGTCCGTTGACCAAAACACGGGCTTCAACGTCCCTATACATCAGGTCCACCCAATGCATCAAATTTGGCCCAAAGCCAAAACGGTCCAAAACGGCCATCATGTATTCATGTGACACTCTGTCGAAAGCCTTCTCCTGGTCCAAACTGACTATGCTCAGTGGGAGGCCTCTCTCCTCCGCTAGCTGGATCGCCTCTCGAACCAGGCCCAGGCTGTCGGACACTCTGCGTCCCGGAACAGCACAAGTCTGGTCCGGGTGCACGAGGTCCACCATGACACCGTGCACCCTCTTAGACAGCACCTTTGTTAGTATCTTGTAGTCGACATTCAACAAAGTGATCGGGCGCCAGTTGGACAGATCCTCCCGATCACCCTTCTTGTGCACGAGGTTTACGACGCCCCGGCGCATCGAATCTGGAAGCCTCGCAGAGGTGGCTAGCTCCCTCACTACCTGCAGATAGTCCTCGCCAAGGACGTGCCAAAGGCGGCGATAAAACTCCACGGGCAGGCCGTCGTCACCCGGGGTTTTATTCGCGGCCAAATCCCTAACAGCGGAGGTCAATTCCTCCAGGCTCACCGGCTCCTCCAATCGCTCCCGCTGTTCGGGGCTCAAAAGATTCCTCAGATGGCCGAGAACGTCGGCCATCTGGATTTGGTCAACCGGTCGTTTTTCAAAAAGCCTGGAGTAATAGTCCTCCACTGCTTCGGTAATTTGGTCCGGATCCGAAACACGGCCTCCCCCCACATTAACCTGGGCCAAACCGCCCCTCCGCCTGGCACATCGTTGAAAGAAGAATCTGGTACACCTTTCGCTCCACTCCAATGCCTGCACCTTGCTCCGGAAGATGACGGCCCTCGCCCTGGCTTCGAGGAGGCTAAAAATCCTCCCCTTCACCCGGCGGATTTTCTCCGACACGTCCCTCCCTTCGCAAAGTTTCTTATGCAGGCGCTGGAGGTACGCCTGCATGCGCTTCAAACGCTCTCGTTTCCCCGCGGCCCTCATTCGCCCGGCCGTTCGGAAAAACCCTATGGTCCTACGTTTCACCTCCTCCCACCAGGCTGCCGAGGTAGGGAAGAGGCACCTGACCGTTTCCCACTCCCTATACTTCCGAACGTAGGCACGCACTAAACTGTCATCCTGCAAAAGGTGACAGTTAAGCTTCCAGAGTCCAAAACACCGGGGACGCACCCCATTTAATTCAATACCCAGAGACAAACGACAGTGATCTGAAAATGCCACCGCGTGAAGTACCAGGTCCGGGTCGCCAAAATTTGGTGTCAAAAGAATGTAATCAATCCTAGCCCGACTGGTACCAGCCGCATCGGTCCGGGTGACCTCATTCCTTTCCGCACCCGTGTCCCTCAACCTAAAATCCTGAACAAGCCCTTTAAGGGCCCGCGCCGATGACTCCAGGGGCAACCTGTCCAAACTTATATTAAAATCTCCCCCGACGATCACGGGGCCTGAGGTGGAGAGGAGGGGCCCCAACTGGCGCAAGAGCTCCACTCTTTCTCCCACCGTCGTTGGAGCGTACACATTGACCAAGGTCAGTGGGGTCGAGGAAACCACCACCCTGAGCACGGCCAATCGCCCCGGGATAATTTCTTCTAAACTAAGGACCTCGACATTAGGGCTCTTAATAAGGAACCCTAATCCTGCCGCCCTATTAGTGTAGCTGCCGGACCAATACGACTCTCCGTACCGCCAATTTGCACGGAGGTATCCATACTCACCGTGCGGAATACGGCATTCCTGCAACAGGCAGACATCCCATTCAAAATTGCGCAGTTCTTCAAAAATAGCGATCCTCCGGACCGTGGTACGGACTCCCCGTACATTTAAACTCGTTAGTTTAAAGCTCATAGGTGTTAGTGTATTAATCACCAACACTAGTGCAAACCACGAAAGGGGAGTCATAGGACTTATGAAGCTCCTCCCTCCTTGCCAAGACGCGACGAGCTACCATTCTTCCTCCCCCTGCGGTTCTTCCCGCAGCCGGGAGCCACGAGGGTGCCCGGGAGCCAGTCCCCATCTATGCAGACATTCTCCCCGGGTAGCAGGGAGAGGTCCTCCTGCTCGGGGGTCAAATAAATTACCCCCCCTCGCCCGCCACCCGGGGAAGAAAGCCACCAGTCCTCCGCGAGCAAACCCTCCTTGAGGCCCATGGCCACAGCTGCCCCCGGAGGAGGGGTGAGGTCAACGGGTGGGGAACGACTCACGGGGGAACGGGAACGTGAGCGTTCAGGGGAAGACGGCATTTGGGGCCTCCCCCGGAGACCTGCTGCGGCCAACCCCGACTGCGCCCCACCCCTACCACGAGCAGGCGATCCCCCAGGCCTGGATGGGTCGCTTGATGCACGGGGGGCTCTGCGCCCCACAGGGGTTTTCTTCTTTGATGTTCTTGTGTTCTTTCCCTGTGGGGCTTTGCCCAGAGGAGCTTTTCCTTTGTCCTGGCCCCTCCTCCGACGCTTCTTCTCGGTCCATTCTCCCGGGTCACTTTGCTCATAGCCGGAGGAGGAGCCATCACTTCCAGCCTCCGGCAGCGGGGTTTCTGGCACCGAGGATGTTTCTTCTGGCACCGAGGATGTTTCTTCTGACCCCGCCACCGGAGCCACCATTCCTCGTGCATCCTCCCCTCCCACCGCAGTGGGCCCGACACCCGGCGAAGCCACATCCAGGTCCTGATCTAACCCTCCCTCTTCCATGTTCTCCTTTCCCTCCACCTCCCTCCCTTTACTTTCTACGGGGTGGGGGGCTGACACACACACAAACACATTAGTCCCCCCCCCCCCCCGACCCCAGATGCAATACCCTCCCCTGTCCCTTGGGCAAACCCCTCCCCCACCCCTTGGGCAACCCCCTCCCCCACCCCTTGGGCAACCCCCTCCCCCACCCCTTGGGCAACCCCCTCCCCCACCCCTTGGGCAACCCCTTCCCCCATCCCTTGGGCAACCCCCTCCCCAGCCCCTTGGGCAACCCCCTCCCCCACCCCTTGGGCAACCCCCTCCCCCACCCCTTGAGCAACCCCCTCCCCCACCCCTTGGGCAAACCCCTCCCCCACCCCTTGGACAACCCCCTCCCCAGCCCCTTGGACAACCCCCTCCCCAGCCCCTTGGACAACCCCCTCCCCAGCCCCTTGGACAACCCCCTCCCCAGCCCCTTGGACAACCCCCTCCCCAGCCCCTTGGACAACCCCCCCCCCCAGCCCCTTGGACAACCCCCTCCCCCTCCCCAGCCCCTTGGGCAACCCCCTCCCCAGCCCCTTGGGCAACCCCCTCCCCAGCCCCTGGGGCAAACCCCTCCCCCACCCCTTGGGCAACCCCCTCCCCCACCCCTACCCCTTGGGCAACACCCCCCCCAGTCCCTGGAGGCACACCGTCCCCTTTTCCTGTCCCTGGGGGCACACCGTCCCCTGTCCCTTGGGCAACACCCCCACTCCCGCCCGCAGCAGCACGCATCTTGCTCGCGTAACTCTGCGGGCAGGAGCGGAAAGTGTGCCCCGGCGCACCACAGAGGTTGCACCGCACCGCTTGGGTGCAGCGCTCCCTCAAATGTCCCAACTCGCCACACTGGGTGCAGATACTTGCTGTACACCCAGTAATCAAGTGGCCAAGTTGACCGCATCGGCGGCACAATTTCGGCTGTCCCGCGTAAAAGACTTGGCCTCGGTCCATCCCAACCATTATTCCTTTAGGGATATGGGTGGCCGTGCCGTCCTGCCTCGTCCGCAGCTTTACCCGGAACTGCCGAGAACCGGTCCAAATGCCGAGGCTGTTCCGGACGAGCCGTACTGGGCCTCGGATGTCCGCGTATCGACTGAGCCAAACCTTGACATCATAGTCACTCACGCCTTCGTTGTACAGGTGGACGGTCACGACTCTCTCCTGTGTTTCTGAGAGAGCCTCGACCGCCCAGTCTGCCAGTTTCCCAGCAGACCGAGCGGTAGCCCACCGGCGCCAGAACTCGGCAAGTCCCTGCCCTGTTTGGAAGGACACGTCGAAGCCACGGGCGAGGGAGATCAGGCAGAAAAAGTCAACAGCCTTGAACCCCAGCACACCCAACAATACATCTATACCAAATCTATCTCCAGCCGGCACACTGCAATCCACATCAATCAACCGAAACCGGACACAATTATGGCGCCTGCTCGCCATGCCGGGGTTCTAGGAGGGGCGGAGGACAACACTCGGGGTGGGGGGAGGGGGTGAGGGAGGGACGGGAGACGAAGGGGGGCACAAGACTCCCCCCTGTCTGGTGGGCAACGCCCCCCAAACAGGAGGAAGATGGGGGAAAGCAGGGAGGGAAAAGACGAACGAAAATGCAGGACAAACAAGCAATAATCAAAGCAATAATCAAAGCAATAAGTAAATAATAAGAAATGCAAACACAGTAAAATACAGGAAACGAAAACACCGGCAGAGAAACAAAACTCGTTCACTCGTGACGGCGCCTCGCATCCGGAAACAAGCACAGCTGCGACAACCAGGAAGTGCTGTCACAGAGGACCCGAGCAATAGTGGTCTCCTGATATGCCTGCACAGGTAGCTTATAAAGCAATAAGGGGCGGAACCAATGTAATTATCTCTGACGGGGACTAATGATTGGTCCCATAGTCTACAAATTGCTTAATCATTTAATTTTTCGATTAATCAACTATTTAATTAATTTTCAAACAGTTATAGATTTGAATGAAACACTGGTGGTTTCGGTATGCTATTAGCCAAATGATTAATAAATTCATTATATTGAAGGAGCTGTGGCTCCCACGTCGATCGAAAGAATGGACGCGACAAAAAGCTTGAATTCATCTGAGCTGCTTTATTAGAATCAAACACTCAGGCACTCTGGGAAAAACGTTTTACGGTCGGCAATATATATCTATTCCGCCAGGGGGTTTGCCCAGGCCTGGCGCCAGGGGGCGTGGCCCCGCGGGCCGGCTGCGGCCTGGCAAGCCGAGGGCGAGCCTGCCCGGGCGTCCCGACCGAGGCCTGGCAAGTCGAGCGCGGGCCTGCCCGGGCGTCCTGGACGAGCCCGGCCTGGTGATCGCTCCGCGTCCTTGATAGGTGCAAGGCGATTGTGTAACCCCAGCGGCAGCCGCTACACACGTCCCCCCAGAATCGACTTGCACCGACAGGGTCAACTTGAGGGGGGTCCTGATGACCCGGCCGAAGCGACCCCTGGTGGGTCGTGGGAGGGGGTCCGGTGAGGTGGTGGGCGGTCGAGTGGGGGGCACCGTGGACGGGGGGCGGCCTCGCCGCGGCGGGAGGGCCACCCGTGGTGGGTGGTCGACGTCCACGTGCGCCGGCTTGAGGCGGTCCACTGCAATCCGGTCCGACCTGCCGCCGATGTCGATGACGAACGACTTGTCGTCCCGTCGCAGCACCCGGAAGGGCCCGTCGTACGGCGGCTGGAGTGGCCGCCGATGTGCGTCGTGACGCACAAAAACATACTCCGCGGTGCGGAGTGCTGGGGGGACGTAGGACTGGGGGTCACCGTGGTGGGATGTCGGCACGGGGGCAAACCGTCGGGCGGCCTCCTGGAGGTCCGAGCGCTGGCGAGCTGCGGACCAGGGGCTGGTAGCGTCGGGCACGAATTCGCCCGGGACGCGTAGCACCTGGCCATAGACCAGCTCGGCGGTGGATGCCTGGAGGTCCTCCTTGGGGGCCGTGCGAAGGCCCAAAAGGACCCACGGCAGCCGGTCGGCCCAACCGCCGTCTTGAAGGCCGGCCATGAGCGCGGCCTTCATGGAGCGGTGGAATCGCTCGCACAACCCGTTTGCTTGGGGGTGGTAGGCCGTAGTACGGTGGAGCTTGACCCCCAGGTTGCGGGCGACCGCGCCCCACAGCTCGGAGGTGAACTGTGGTCCGCGGTCTGACGAGATGTCCGCCGGTGCGCCGAAGCGGGCGACCCAGGTGGCGATGAAGGCCTGCGCCACGTCGGCGGTGGTGGTGGAGACGAGGGGAACGGCCTCCGGCCACCTGGTGGTCCTGTCCACCATGGTGAGCAGGTGTGTGAACCCTCGTGATGGGGGAAGGGGGCCCACCAGATCCACGTTGACGTGGTCGAAACGTCGTTCGGGCACGGTGAAAGGTGCCAGCGGGGCCTGGGTGTGTCGGTGGACCTTGGCCCGTTGGCAGGCGGTGCAGGCGCTGGTCCAATCGCGGACGTCCCGACGAAGGCCGTGCCAGACGAAACGCGCCGACACCAGCTTCTGGGAAGCTTTCCGGCCCGGGTGGGAAAGGCCGTGGAGGGAGGCGAAGATGCGGCGTTGCCAGGTGACGGGCACGATGGGGCGAGGCCGGCCTTGGGAGACGTCGCAGAGCAGGACAGTGTCCGCGCAGGGGATGTCGGCCAGGCGGAGGCCCGTGTCCGCCGCCCGGAGGGCTTGCACCGTGGTGTCGGTGGTTTGGTCCGCCGCCATGAGCGCAAAATCCACGCCCAGGTGGACCGCGTTCGCGCTGGCCCGGGAAAGACAGTCGGCCACGGCGTTGTTTTTGCCGGCGACGTGCCGGATGTCCGTGGTAAACTCCGACACGGCGGAGAGGTGGTGCTGTTGGCGGGCCGACCATGGCTCCGTGACCTTGGCCATGGCGTAAACCAACGGCTTGTGGTCGACGAACGCCGTGAAAGGTCGGCCCTCCAGGAGGTGGCGGAAATGGCGGACGGCCAGGTGTAGACCGAGGAGCTCCCGGTCAAACGTGCTGTATTTGAGCTCGTTCGGCCGGAGCTGCCGGCTGAAAAAAGCGAGTGGCTGCCAAACCCCGTTCACCCATTGCTCATGTACGGCGCCCACCGCGTAGTCGGAGGCATCCGTGGTGAGGGCGATGGGAGCGTTGAGCACCGGGTGAGCGAGCAGTGTTGCGTCGGCGAGGGCCCGCTTTGAGCTTTGGAAGGCCGCATCCATTGCTGCGGACCAGGCGATGTCGTGCTTGGCCGGCTTGCCCCGGAGGGCTTCGTAGAGGGGCCGCATGAGTTGAGCAGCGCGGGGCACGAAGCGGTGATAAAAATTCACCATTCCCAGGAATTCCTGCAGGGCCTTTATGGTGCGGGGACGCGGGAAAGTGGTGATGGCCTCGACCTTGGTTGGCAGCGGCACAGCCCCGTTCTTGGTGATGTGGTGGCCCAAAAAATCAACGGCCGTCGTGCCGAAGTGGCATTTGGCCGGGTTGACGATGAGGCCGTGCTCGCTGAGGCGCCCGAACAGTGTTCGGAGGTGGAGGAGGTGCTCGGCCCGGGACGTGCTGGCGACGAGGATGTCGTCCAGGTAAACGAAAAGGAACGGCAGGTCACGCAGCACGCCGTCCATCAAGCGCTGGAACGCCTGAGCCGCGTTCTTGAGACCAAACGGCATCCGCAAGAACTCGAATAAGCCGAACGGCGTGATGACTGCCGTTTTAGGGACGTCGGCCGCCCTGACAGGTACCTGGTGATATCCCCGTATGAGATCAATTTTTGAAAAAATGACCCGTCCCGCCAGACGGGCGGAGAAGTCTTGGATATGCGGGATCGGGTACCTGTCGGGTGTTGTAGCGTCATTAAGACGGCGGTAGTCGCCACACGGGCGCCATCCACCCCCCGGCTTTGGCACGATGTGCAGTGGCGAGGCCCACGCGCTATCGGAGCGCCGCACGATGCCGAGGTGCTCCAACGCGTCGAATTCGGCCTTCGCAACGGCAAGCTTGGCTGGGTCGAGGCGGCGGGCCCTGGCGTAGACCGGCGGGCCCGTGGTTGGTATGTGGTGCTCGATCCCATGCCGTACTGCGACGGCCGAAAACGTCGGCCGCGTGAGGGCCGGGAACTCCGCGAGCAGGCGAGCAAACTCGTTCGCCGCCGGGACGGTGCGTGCCAGCTCGGTCGGCGCGGAGCTGCTCAATGTGCATACCAGGGAGCTGAAGGTTTCAGCGTTGATTAAACGACGCCGTTGGACGTCCACCAGCAGTCCGTGTGCGCAGAGGAAGTCGGCGCCGAGCAGAGCCATGGGCACGTTGGCGGTTACAAACGTCCAAGCGAAGCGTTGGCCGCCGAAGCAGAGGGTGACGTTGCGCGGGCCGAAGGTGCGGATAGTCGATCCGTTGGCCGCAACCAAGGAGGGGCCGCAAACCGCGGATTGCCTGTCCTGGTCAGAGGCGGGCATGACGCTCACTTGGGCGCCGGTGTCGCACAGGAAGCGCCGTCCGGACGCTTTATCCGTGATGAACAGTAAGTTGCCCGTGTGACTGTGGCCGGCGTTCATGGCAGGTAATGAACGCCGGCCTGGCCGTTTCCCGACCCGCCGAAGGTGCACGGGGGTCGGCATGTCCGGGCCTTCTGTCCGAACCTGGCATGATAGGAACACCACGCTTGGTCGGGTGGAGGCTTCGGACGTCGTGCTGAACGTGGTCGGCTCGGTATAGCGGCCGCCAATTGCGTCGGCAGTTCGGCCGTCGAACGCGCCGGGTGCTCGGGCGCCATGGATGGTGCATCAGGCGGCGGCGGGTCCCATGTCGCCGCTGCGATGCGCTGTCCCGCGGCGGAGATTTTGTCGGCTTCTCTGGCAAGGGCCCGGGGATCTGTGATCGTCGTGCTTGCCAGGGCGAGGCGTACCGGGTTAGGCAGCTGACGGAGGAACAGCTCCCGGAACAGGAATGCCGGAGAGTGCTCGCCGAGCAGCGAAAGCATGTAGTCCATTCGCTCGGAAGGGCGCGTGTCGCCGAGCTCCGGCAAATCGAGCAGGCGCCGTGCGCGTTCCGCCGCTGGGAGGGCGAAAGCATCGAGGAGAAGCTTCTTAATCGCGCCGTATTTGTCCGCGGCTGGCGGTCTCTCGAGGAGGCTCAGGGCGCGGGCTGCGGTGGCTGAACCGAGCGCAGCGACCACGTGGTGGAAGCGGGTGTCGTCCGCCGTGATGCCTCGCAGGGCGAACAGGGACTCCGCTTGTGCGAACCAAACCGCCGCGTGAGCCTCCCAGAAGGTAGGCAGTTTAAGGGCGACTGCCGTGTCCATGTCGATAGGTCACCAATGAAGGAGCTGTGGCTCCCACGTCGATCGAAAGAATGGACGCGACAAAAAGCTTGAATTCATCTGAGCTGCTTTATTAGAATCAAACACTCAGGCACTCTGGGAAAAACGTTTTACGGTCGGCAATATATATCTATTCCGCCAGGGGGTTTGCCCAGGCCTGGCGCCAGGGGGCGTGGCCCCGCGGGCCGGCTGCGGCCTGGCAAGCCGAGGGCGAGCCTGCCCGGGCGTCCCGACCGAGGCCTGGCAAGTCGAGCGCGGGCCTGCCCGGGCGTCCTGGACGAGCCCGGCCTGGTGATCGCTCCGCGTCCTTGATAGGTGCAAGGCGATTGTGTAACCCCAGCGGCAGCCGCTACAATATTATGATTATTATTTATTATTTCAATTAATCTATCAATTTATTGTACACCGCTCTCTCCCAATACCGTCTCCATATTCTGCACAGCAGCATCGCCAGGTGCAGAAGGCTCCCCGGCATTGTCGCAAGCTGGAGGATATGTTATGTATTTATTTGGCATGGAGCGGTGTACTTTGAATGTATCTCTACTTGTTTATAATTGATTTCGAAATGTTGCACCGTTCCTCTTAGCAACCATTGAAAATGGTTTAAAAATATATAAATGTATTTTCCACCAATGCATCCTTACTATTCGAACGTCAATCCAGGCCAGCTGGTTCATGAATACTCGGGCCAAACTTCCCCCGGCTGACCCCACAAGAAAAGTGGGATAATTTTTTATCATTATTGATTGATTTGTAATTCTAAAAAGGAAACTGAAATGGGAGTTTGGTTTTCCTTCTTAAATTCGAATTATTTTGGATATGTCATCATGAAGCTGATCAAATACAAACCCACCATTAATTGCCATCAATGAATTTAGAGATATTTCCATACCTACGTGCAGGTGTTAGTTTATTCCTGCACATGTTCTGGACCCAGACTCGTACATGTGCATGAACAAATTTGCAAAGAAAGGAGCTGGATCTGAATTCATGAATATCCACACTGTCTGCTGGAGTATACAACACAACAGGCATTTTAAGGCCATTTTCCCTGCTAGAGCGGGGGTTAGCCTTGCATGACAATCTTCTCCATTTTGCCCTATTTTCTACATCTCCCATTGTTAACCCCCTTGCCCGCATTTCTTCTTCCACCATCTTTAGCCAAGTCTTTCTCGGTCTTCCCCGTCTTCTACTTCCTTCTACATTCATTTCCATCACTCTTCTCAACCAGTCACTTTCATCCTTCCTCAACACATGGCCAAACCATCTCAAACTGTTTCTCTTCACAGCATCCATCACAGGAGGAGTATCTTGTTGTATCTTGTATCTTGGAGTATCTTGTTTGCTGGAGTATGTTGTTGCCAAATGTAAAGAAACAGTTGTTTAGGAGAAATCTACCAATTTCTTTAAGATTATTTTTTGAAAAAACGACATGAATATTGATTTTCCTTTACAGGCCAGTGTGCTCTTTTTTGATAGATGGTCATGTATACTTTATTACTTCCTGCGAATGTTTTATTTACCACTCTGTCCAATGAAGTTACAAGCTTGCCACATAGAATGTTTGTGTATAATGTAGAACTAGAACGGCACTCTACAACATCACGACATCGACTGATATGCCTCCGCCCACATTATTACATCATTATAATACTTGTATCAAGTTTGAGTTAAATCCATTCAGCTGTGCCCAAGTTAGCACATTTCTACCTGACATGACTTTTGACTTATTGACCCCAAAATTTATTCAGTTCATGTTTACATCATTAAACATACCTGAATGAATGAAATGAATGAATGAATGATCGTTTTAAGGCCATTTTCCCCACTAGAGCAGGGGTTAGCCTTGCGGGCCCCATGACAATCATGGTTCCCTGTTTGAGGCAATGTTTTTATGGCCGGATGCCCTTCCTGGCGGCAACCCTTAGTCGCCTCTTACGATGCGCAGGGATATGGTGTACCTATTCTAAACCGGGGTACACACCGGGATCATTCATCCCAGCAAGCTGGTACTCAATTTGCCGACCTCGGAAGGTCGACAGGCTGAGTCAACCCCCCCTGGTGTTAATTTAGCGATCGACCAGGATTCGAACCCAGGATTCTAGGAAATCCAAGCCGGCACCCTAACCGCTCAGCCAACACCAGACTCATTATACATACCTGTACCAAGTTTTAATTGAAATCCCTTTAGCCTTTGACAAGTTCTCACATTTTTACCTGAGATGACCTCTGACCTTTGGCCTTTGAGCACGGGACCCCCAAAATCTAATCAGTTAATCTTTACATCATTATAAATATCTGTACCAAGTTTGAATTTTTTTTTGTATACAACATCGAGGCTCGTGAAAGAGCAAACATTAATCACACAAAAAGTCAAACCGACACATAAAACATAAAATAAGGGGAGCGGTAGACAAGATGGGGAGAGAGGGGGAAGGACACAAACACAACATTTCAGAGCAGGGACATCGAGAGGTCTGTGGGAGGGAGAGGGCTTGGGGGGAGGTAGTCGAGGTATAAAACATATGGACACTGCAAGCATTTCCAGGAAAGAAGTTGGAATTTCAAAAAAAGTGGATCTGGGTTGAATTAACTGGGGTAGAAAAGATCAAGGTTTTGGATGGGGGAAGATAAGAGATGGTGGTGAACAGCTGTTTTAAAGACCTGGAGGGAGGAGTGGGATTGAAGGGAGTGGGGGAGTTTGTTCCAGAGGCAGGAGAAAAGGGGAATGAAAGAGTGAAGGTGAGCAGATTAGATCCCTTTAGCCATTCTCAAGTTATAGACCTATTACAGACTTTGACCTTTAACCTTTGACCTCTTGACCCCAAATTCTAATCATTTAATCTTTACATCATTATACGTACCAGTACCAATTTTAATTTAGATCATTTCAGCCGATTTCAAGTGATAGAGCAATTACAGATTTGACCTTTGACATTTGACCCCAAAATCGAATCACTTAATCTTTAAAACATTATACATACATGTACCAATTTTGAATTAGATCACTTCAGCCATTCTCGAGTTATAGACCTATTACAGAGTTGACATTTGACCCCAAAATTTAATCACTTAATCTTTACAATATTATACATACCTGTACCAAGTTTGAATTAGATCACTTCAGCCGTTCTCAAGTTTTAAAACTATTACAGATTTGATCTTTGACCTTTGACCCCAAAATCTAATAAGTTAATCTTTACAACATTATACATACCTGTACCAAGTTTGAATTATATCACTTCAGCGGTTCTCAAGTTGTATACATATTACAGACTTTGACCTTTGACCTCTTGACCCCAAATTCTAACCAGTTCATCTTTAAATCATTCTACATAAGTGTACCAAATTGGTCAGAATCCCATCACTGGTTCACAAGTTATCTTGGTAACAGGATTTTTACTTGACATGGCCTCTGACCTTTTCCCTTTGACCTCGTGACCCCAAAATGTAATCAGTTCATCTTTACCTCATTATACATACCTGTGCCGAGTTTGACTAAGATGCCTTTAGCCGTTCTCAAGTTATCGCGGTAACGAAAACCTATCACCAACAGACGGGCGGACAGGCAGCCTGAAAATATAATGCCTCCGGTGACTTCGTCGGCGGAGGCATAAAAACCAGAAGTTGATAAACATTTAGCCTTACCTTTGTTATTAATGTTGTGGATATTGTCGATTACAGGTTTGGAGTTATCAATGATCTAGAATTTCTTAATACCAGAATTAAATCTTGCCTTTTCATGGTTGTTTTTTTAAAGCTTTTATATGTTTATAGTTGAATTGCCCCTGTAATGCTAAACAATGCTAATAAACAATGTAACACTAATAAACAATGTAATACTAATACACAATGTAACACTAATAAACAATGTAATCTATCTATAATTCCATTAATCTCTGTGTGTATGTGTGTATGTGTGTATGTGTGTATGTGTGTATGTGTGTATGTGTGTATGTGTGTATGTTTGTCTGTGACCGCTGTTTCTCGACAACCACGGGTCCGATATACTTTAAACTTGCCAGGTATATTGCTGGGGACCCGAGGATGTGCCTTTTCAAGGTTTCATATTAATCGGACAAGTACTTACCGAGCTATGGCGATTTCTTTACCAAACACTGCAAGCCGTTCGCTTTGGACCAAACCATTGCATGTAAATAGAGGGGGGGGGTTCTGTGGTCGTTGCGAATGGACCAAACCATTCATGTAAATAGAGGGGGGGGGGGGTTCTGTGGTCGTTACTGCCACGTGGTTTCAAAGTTTTTTTTTGTTGTTGTTGTTTGCACGCATGTTTTTTTGCACCCACGTACGGGCACGCCCTAGGATGTTTACACACACACACCCCTACACAAATTTTTTTTTTTTTTTTTTTTTGGCAAGGAACGGGCACCCACGTACGGGCACGTCCTAGCTTATATATAGTACGGGCATGCCCTAGTCTATCTATAATTCCAGTAATCTCTGTGTGAATGTCTGTGTGTCTGTGTGTTTGTTTGTCTGTGACCGCTGTTTCTCGACAACCACAGGTCCGATATACTTGAAACTTGCCAGGTATATTGCTGGGGACCCGAGGATGTGCCTTTTCAAGGTTTCATATTAATCGGACAAGTAGTTACCGAGCTATGGCGATTTAGCCGTTCGCCGTTCGCTTTGGCTTTGCGAATGGACCAAACCATTCATGTAAATAGAGGGGGGGGGGGGGGGGGGGGTTCTGTGGTCGTTCGCTTTGGCTTTGCGAATGGACCAAACCATTTCATGTAAATAGAGGGGGGGGGGGTTCTGTGGTCGTTACTGCCACGCGGTTTGGAATGTTTTTCCGAACGGGCACCCACGTACGGGCACGTCCTAGTCTATCTATAATTCCAGTAATCTCTGTATGTCTGTATGTCTGTGTGTCTGTGACCGCTGTTTCTCGACAACCACGGGTCCGATATACTTGAAACTTGCCAGGTATATTGCTGGGGACCCGAGGATGTGCCTTTTCAAGGTTTCATATTAATCGGACAAGTAGTTACCGAGCTATGTCCAAAAAACGATTCAACCAATCAGAGAGCAGCGAGTTATCACGTGTGCCGAACGTGGCGAACAGACTCTGCCTCGGACGGCACATTTGAGAGCGTATTCATTTATTTCATGTTGGCAAACTATGTTGCCGCTATGTTGGCGTTAAACTATGTTTTAAAACTAATTAAAACTAATTTGCGATTCTTTCGCTTTCCTGCGCGTTTGTGCACGCTATGGCGATTTCTTTACCAAACTCCGCAAGCCGTTCGCTTTGGACCAAACCATTTCATGTAAATAGAGGGGGGGGGGGGGGATTGTCACCGTACTCGCAAGCCGTTCGCTTTGGACCAAACCATTTCATGTAAATAGAGGGGGGGGATTGTCACCGTACTCGCAAGCCGTTCGCTTTGGACCAAACCATTTCATGTAAATAGAGGGGGGGGATTGTCACCGTACTCGCAAGCCGTTCGCTTTGGCTTTGCGAATGGACCAAACCATTTCATGTAAATAGAGGGGGGGGGATATAATTTTAGATATATATATAGTACGGGCACGCCCTAGTACTAATAAACAAAGTAATACTAAAAAACAATGTAATGCTAATAAACAATGTAATGATAATAAAGAATGTAATGATAATAAAGAATGTAATGCTAATAAACAATGTAATACTAATAAACAATGTAATACTAATAAACAATGTAACACTAATAAACAATGTAAAAGTAATAAACAATGTAAAAGTAATAAACAATGTAATACTAATAAACAATGTAATACTATTAAACAATGTAAAGCTAAAAAACAATGTAATGCTAATAAACAATGTAATACTAATAAACAATGTAATACTAATAAACAATGTAATACTAATAAACAATGTAATACTAATAAACAATGTAATACTAATACACAATGTAATACTATTAAACAATGTAAAGCTAAAAAACAATGTAATGCTAATAAACAATGTAATACTAATAAACAATGTAATACTAATAAACAATGTAATGCTAATAAACAATGTAATGCTAATAAACAATGTAATGCTAATAAACAATGTAATACTAATAAACAATGTAATACTAATAAACACTGTAATACTAATAAACAATGTAATACTAATAAACAATGTAATACTAATAAACAATGTAATACTAATGAACAATGTAATGCTAATAAACAATGTAACACTAATAAACAATGTAATACTAAGAAACATTGTAATACTAATAAACAATGTAATGCTAATAAACAATGTAATGCTAATAAACAATGTAACACTAATAAACAATGTAATACTAATGAACAATGTAATACTAATAAACAATGTAATACTAATAAACAATGTAATACTAATAAACAATGTAATACTAATAAACAATGTAATGCTAATAAACAATGTAATGCTAATAAACAATGTAATACTAATGAACAATGTAATACTAATAAACAATGTAATACTAATAAACAATGTTATGCTAATAAACAATGTAATGCTAATAAACAATGTAATACTAATAAACAATGTAATACAAATAAACAATGTAACACTAATAAACAATGTTATGCGAATAAACAATGTTATGCTCATAAACAATGTAATACTAATAAACAATGTACTGCTAATAAACAATGTAATACGAATAAACAATGTAATACCAATAAACAATGTAATACTAATAAACAATGTAATGCTAATAAACAATGTAACACTAATAAACAATGTAATACTAATAAACAATGAAATACTAATAAACAATGTAATACTAATAAACAATGTCATACTAATAAACAATATAATGTGAATAAACAATGTAACACTAATAAACAATGTAATACTAATAAACAATGTAACACTAATAAACAATGTAATGCTAATAAACAATGTAATGCTAAAAAACAATGTAATGCTAATAAGCAATGTAATACTAATAAACAATGTAATGCTAATAAGCAATGTAATACTAATAAACAATGTAATACTAATAAACAATGTAATACTAATAAACAATGTAATGCTAATAAACAATGTAATGATAATAAAGAATGTAATGATAATAAATAATGTTATGCTAATAAACAATGTAATACTAATAAACAATGTAATACTAATAAACAATGTAATACTAACAAACAATGTAATGCTAATAAACAATGAAATGCTAATAAACAATGTAATGCTAATAAACAATGCAATACTAATAAACAATGTAATGCGAATAAACAATGTAATACTAATAAACAATGTAATACTAATAAACAATGCAATACTAATAAACAATGTAATGCTAATAAACAATGTAATGCTAAAACACAATGTAATGCTAATAAGCAATGTAATACTAATAAACAATGTAATACTAATAAACAATGTAATACTAATAAACAATGTAATGCTAATAAACAATGTAATGACAATAAAGAATGTAATGATAATAAAGAATGTAATGCTAATAAACAATGTAATACTAATAAACAATGTAATACTAATAAACAATGTAACACTAATAAACAATGTAAAAGTAATAAACAATGTAATACTAATAAACAATGTAATACTAATAAACAATGTAATACTATTAAACAATGTAAAGCTAAAAAACAATGTAATGCTAATAAACAATGTAATACTAATAAACAATGTAATACTAATAAACAATGTAATACTAATAAACAATGTAATGCTAATAAACAATGTCATACTAATAAACAATGTAATACTAATAAACAATGTAATACTAATAAACAATGTAATACTAACAAACTATGTAATACTAATAAACAATGTTATGCTAATAAACAATGTAATGCTAATAAACAATGTAATGCTAATAAACAATGCAATACTAATAAACAATGTAATGCGAATAAACAATGCAATACTAATAAACAATGTATTGCTAATAAACAATGTAATACTAATAAACAATGTAATACTAATAAACAATGTAATGCTAATAAACAATGGCATACTATTTATATTTATATGGTGTTCTTATCAAGTCTATTTTATCATCGTTGTTTATTTTGTAGGTCTTATTTATTATTAAAGTCCAGTCTATTCCTCCAGAAGTTTCCAGAAGTTTTTGAATGTAGAATGTTTTGCATACAAATGGATTATTATTATTGGCTTTATTAATTTGAACAATAACATATTGTATTTAAACTGTATTAAATAATCACGTGTCTCCGGTTTGTTTAAAATTACCTTCGGATTATCGATTCAAACTTTTCTTTTCAGATCACCAACTCTCCTTTTTACATGTTTCTCTACTTCTCCAACCTTAAAGCCATTTGTGTGTTTGATATTTTGTGTTTATCATTTTTTTCTCTCACCAATTCCATCAGTCCTATCATTGTAAGTTTTGTTGCTTTATTCCGGTTAATCCTTTTATTGTCCCCCGTCGCACCACGGCGTGAAAGGGGGCCTATGATTTTCCCCTCCGTCCGTGTGTGCGTCCGTCCGTCCGTCCGTGCGTGCGTGCGTGTGTGCGTGCTTGCGTAAGCGAAGGACCGAATTGTAATTTGGTGTGTGGGTGCAACTAGGCATAAGGAAGAACGCTATTTAAAATTGGGTCGCCACATCAAAATCCAAGATGGCCGCCGCCATGTATGTCTGAGCCTTGTGAGCGAAATATCTTGAAAAATAAGTGAAGTACCAACTTCTAATCTGGTGTGTGGGTGTATCTAGGCATAAGGAAGAACGCTATTGCAAATTGGGTCGCCACGTCAAAATCCAAGATGGCCGCCTTGCGTTTTCCACTTTGTCAACTCACATCACTTCACCGATGGGGGACCTAGGCGTAACGCTTGTTTTCTCTATAATTTGGTCCTTTTGGAAGTAATGCACGTTATTTTCTATCTTTCATCATTCTGAGACCACCGGTGATAATGTGTTTAAGATGTGGATCTTTATTACCCTCGCCAGAGGAGAGGGTATTGCATTTGAATCTGTTTGTCTGTCTGTCTGTTTGTCTGTCTGTCTGTTTGTCCACACAGAATAAATATGATTTTCTCTGCAACCGTTGGTCCGATTGACAGGAAATTTTCACCATAGGCGCACCTCCTCCTGTCTATTTTTAATGACAGTTATGACATCATAGGTCACGTGTTACGGGCACCATCTTGAAAAACAAAAAAACTTTGCACCTCTATATCTCCGAAAGCGCTGCATAGAAAAAATTGAGACATGGCTCATTGTAAAGAACTCTCCATGTGGAATAAAATATGTTAATTATGATGTCATAGGTGCCTCCATTATGACGTCATAATTCGACAAGTACAAAACTTCATCTGATCAGATGAAATGTTTTGAGTGTCATCTCGGGATAAATTGGTGGAGAAAAAATATATAATGATGACGTCATCGGTCACGTGGTTCGGCTGCCATATTTGTTTTAACATAAAAGTCCTAAAAACCACTAAAAACACGTCCTGGCGATGGTCTGCAATCTCCGATTGCTCTTTCTTGTTAAATATGGAATGTTCACAATTACAATGATGTTGGTTATTTAACCATTCCTCTACATCTATAAATTGCAGTTTCCTTGTATTTGAAGATTTTTCCCCGAATTTGATTTCCCAAAGTGTACACAACCCTCGTTGTTTCTCTCTGTTGTCCTTCTGTTGTGGTATTTTCTCTATATTGATCATTTCCACCTCTTTTTCAAACATAATTTTGATGATGTCATTATCTTTTCGTGAGCTGCCTGAATCTAAGATTGACGTCTTTAGGTTTCTCTTTGCCAATTTTATGGTAAATCGTGTCCAGAATTGCCCCATGTGTTGGATTGGAGTTCCTCTTGATCATCCTCTTCCATTAATCTGTTAACGATTTGCCAAACTTCTTTCATTTGTTGTTTTGTCAAAGTATTGTTCTACTGCTGTTAGGTAACGTACAGATATTTGATTTGTTAAGATCTACCCACTAATTTACGATTGTTAGTGTGTGTCTAACTGGACATTTCCGCCCATAATTATGTACTCTGTGACTCTGATGAGTCTCTTGTAAGGTGTTAAAAACAAAGGTGATTTTGTTTTGGCCATTATGTTGTATGTATGTATCATTAATTCTTTCATTTCATCCTTATAGATAAGCAGTTATTTATGTCATAGATGATGTCTCTTTGCATGACGTCAAAATTCGACAAGTACAACACTTGATCCGATCAGTATGATTTTTTTCTTTCTCAGAAGTCATTAGTCCGATTGACACAAAATTTCCACTGTGGAATCGCCTCTGCCTGTATAATTATTTAATTCATAATTATGACGTCAAAGTTCACGTTGTACAGGTGCCATCTTGGAAAAAACGAAAAACGTTGCACCTCTCTAACGCTGGAACCGCTACATGGAAAAAAAATGAAAATGGTGCATTGCAAGTACTCCACATGGGGAATAAGATATGTTAATGGTAATGTCATCAGTACCTTCATTATGACATCATCATTCGACAAGTACAATGGTTTATATGATCAGTATGAATTTTTTTTTGCTGCAACTGTTGGTCCAATTGACACGAAATTTTCACCATAAGAGCCCCTCCTCCTGGAGAATTTTTTATCGATAATTATGATGTCATAGGTCACGTGGTATGGACGCCATCTTGGAAAACTTTTCCCCTCTATATCACTGAAACGGCTCCATGGAAAAAATAGAAACGTGCCTCAGTGCAAAGAACTCTGCATGGGGAATAAGTGTTGTTAATGATGACGTTTTTGGTGCCTTAATTATGATGTCATAATTCGACAGGGACAACGCTTAGTCTGATCAGTTAGAAATCTTTTGAGCGTGATCGACGCAACATATATATTAGAGAATCTAAATGTATAATGTCATTGATCACATGGTCTGGCAGCCATATTGGATGAAAGAAAAAACCACTTGAAAAACAGAAGAGTTGGCTCACACAAAATTGACTGGGCTGGGTAACTATTCTTTGAATACCATCTAGTTTGGTTTGTTTTAATTTGTAAGATATAGCCATTACTGTACAATTAATTATATTGTTTGTGGCAAATATAGTACAAGTTTTGCAATTGTAGATCTCACATTTATGCACTATGAATTCAAATAAGTGTTCCATCCCACAACACACACACACACACACACACACACACACACACACACACACACACACACACACACACACACACACACACACACACACACACACACACTTCTCCTTTTAGCAAAGCAGTGCTTTCAGAAGGTATTCACACCCCTTGACTTTTTCTCATTTTGTTGCGTTACAGCTTGAATTTAAAATGGATTCAATTTAGATTTTTCGTCACTGATCGACACATAACACCCCATAATGTCAAAGTGGAACTTGTTTTTTAGAAAATTTTACAAAATAATTAAAAATGCAATACAAAAATATCTAATTACCTCCGCCAATAAAAGTGGATGGAGGTTATGTTTTCACCCCGTCTGTCTGTCTGTTTGTCTGTCTGTGAACAAGATATATCAAAAAGTTGTGGATGGATTCGGACGAAATTTGATAGAGAGGTAGTAAGTAGTAAGGGAAACATATGAAAATCTGTTAACTAAATTGTTACCAAAAAATTTCTTCACCAATATGTTTGTAAAGGTGTGTAATAACATGTGTTAAAATGTTGAAGGTCAACTCCCGTGGGAAACCCAGAAAAAAAGCTGTTGAATTCGGGTACCGAAAAATTATTTTCGAGAATTTTTATTTTTTTAAATCGGCCCTTAAGTAACTTATGAGGGGTCAAATAAGGGTTTTTCATGATTCTGAGTTGATTGTTAACATTTATATTTCACCACAGACACTCCTTTGTGGAAAAATAATTTCTAAATATATCTCATTTTATACTTTGCAGGACATGGAGTCTAGCAATATGGATGAAGACGTTACTCCACCTGTGCTCAATTGCTTCATCTGTGCACGCTCGGATACACCAGCTGAAAGGCTCATACAGGCAACTCCAAAGGGATACTCAACTTTATTGAAACAAGCAGAAACTGTCGAAAATGTTACTGTTGTGGAACGTATGAAGGAGGCTCAAAAGGAAGGAAAACTGAGGTACCACCAGAAGTGTAAAAATGATCTGTACAACAACTTTGTTGCAACCACCAAGAAGTCAGCTCAAGCATCAAAGGCAGAGAAAGAGTCATCAAAGTTGAAGAGAAGACGCACTACTTGTGAGTTCAGTTCATCAACTGGCTGCAGTTCTAGAAGATCACAGTCAGTTGACCTCCTGTATAAGGATGTATGCATTCTTTGCAACCAACCAGCCCAGCTCTACAAAAATAATCCAGCACAAGCTAGAAAGAAATACAGAGTGCCAGATAATTTGACTGCAGATACACTGAAGGCAAGCTTGCTGAGTCACGGGGATGACTGGGGCACTGAAGTCACTGGGCGCCTGGAAGGGATCAACGACTTGGTAGCAGAAGAAACACTGTACCATTTGCGATGCAAACTTATGTTTGCGAGAGGTGACAGTTTGTCCAAGACTGATGAGGAAGGAAAAAGGAAGAGAGGACAGAGGAGTATTGATGAGGAGCGAGAGGCAGTTTTTATTGAATTCTGCGAATGGTTAGACTCAGAATTAGAGCATGGGGTAATGAACATGGACCAAGTCCATGAAAAGCTGCAGGAGTTTGATCAGTCACCAGAGAAGAGCCTTTCTTATTCAAAGCATTGGCTAAAGATAAAACTTCTAGAGAAATACGAAGACACCTTGTATTTCACAACACAGGAAAGAAGGGCAGATGTACTCTGTCTCAAAGATGGCACCGACAATATTCTGCGAGCGCATCATGCTAATCTTGACCATGGAGATGAGAAGACTCAGATCATAAAGACGGCACTCAAGTTCATATCCAATGATATTGCCTTGATTGATTTAGGTCCAAAGTCATACCCCACCACACACAGTATGACTGACATCGATAGTCAGCTGACACTTGTTCCTGCAAGCCTTCAGATGTTCTTGAGACCGATTGTCAAGACAGACGAAAGAGTTGCCGTTTGGGGGCAGAATTTTATTAAGGCCTGTCGACCTCGGTCTGGAGTATTGCCACACCAAATGGGGCTTGCCATACAACTTGATCATAGATTTGGGTCAAAATGGATGCTCAACAAGTTCCACCGGCTGGGATACATCTTCCTTGACACAGAAGCCACCAAGGAAACAGTGATTCAGGCTGGTACTGCGATTTTCAAGTACATTTACCATGGACGAGATACTACATTGGGTGAAATTCGGTACAACATGTTCTCAAGGAAGGCAGCGGCAGGAGTGATCAAACCAGAGACTCTACCTCCAACAGAGGGTGCAGCTGCACAACATTCACTCCGTGCCTACCTGCAGATCCGGGACTGGATCCTTCTACAGAGCATGTCTCTGAACCCCAGTGACTATGGATGGACAATAGGTGTGCATGGGTATGAGCCAGTTCCAACAATGGACCCCACGGCTCCTGAGGAGCTATTGCAGTTCACGAGCTGTAATTGTCATGGAGATTGCAGCAACCGGCGATGCAGCTGCAAGAAGAATGGGGTCACGTGCATCTCGGCCTGTGGAGTCTGTAATGGCATTACATGCAGAAACTGCAGTCATGATGTTGTTGAGTCTGAAGAAGACATAGACAATGACTGTTGAAACTTCTGACATTGTGAATGAGAAATAACTCTTGAGTATTATATATGTATGTGAAATAAAAGCTACTTTGTGTGTAAATGTAAAAGTGAAAATATAAATGTTAACAATCAACTCAGAATCATGAAAAACCCTTATTTGACCCCTCATAAGTTACTTAAGGGCCGATTTAAAAAAATAAAAATTCTCGAAAATAATTTTTCGGTACCCGAATTCAACAGCTTTTTTTCTGGGTTTCCCACGGGAGTTGAACTTCAACATTTTAACACATGTTATTACACACCTTTACAAACATATTGGTGAAGAAATGTTTTGGTAACAATTTAGTTAACAGATTTGTGAAATATCTCATAAAATGCCCTTACTATAGCGTATGTGACAAGGACGAAATGATTAGATTTTTGTGAAGATCCGGAATCGGATCCGGCTACGAGAATTTTTTAAGTGATTCTTCACCATTGGGAGACAGGGCCAAAAACGATACGTAAAAGGATATCTTAAAAAGTTGTAGACGGATTCGGACCAGACGTGGTGGAGAGGTTGGGTGTGTGACAAAGACTACTCGATTCGATTTTGGTGAAGATCTGAAAATGCATTCGGATACGAGAATTATTTAATTTCAAGTGATTCTTCACCATTGAGAGAATGGGCGAAAAGCGATATATAACATGATATTTAAAAAAAGTTATGGACAATTTATGACAAAACTAGGTGGACGAGTTGGTTAGGTGACAAGAACAAGCCGATTAGATTTTGGTTCAGGTCGAAATCCAGATCTGGCCTCTCATTGGGATATAAAACAAACTGTTCGGCCTGGCGGAGGTACACTATGCATTGTACCAAGTGCCGTTCTTGTTTACTTAAGTATTCAGCCCCCTGAATCAATATTTAATAGAAGCGCCTTTGGCAGCGATTACAGCTTAGAGCAATTTTGGGTATTTCTGTATCAGCTTTGCACATCTGGATTTGGGGAGTTTCTCTCATTCTTTTGGGGAGTTTCTCCATTTCCTAATGATGGAACTCATCGTTTTCTTGGGAACTTTCAACCCTCTATAAATTGTTTATACCCTTCCCCAGATCTATGCCTCCTCACAATTCTATCTCAGAATCATAGGGACAGAGTTTCTGCTCTGATATGCACTGCCAACTGTGCTACCTTATTTAGAAAGGTGTTTTTTTTTGCTAAATCACGTGTAATCAATTCAATTGGCCACAGGTGCAATACAATGAAGTTGTCGAGACATCTCAAGGATGATCAAAGGAAATTGAATGCACCTGAGCTCAATTTTGAGTGTCATAGCAAAGGGGTTGAATACTTATTGACTCAAGACATTTCAGCTTTTCATTTTTAATTTTTTGGCAAAAATTTCTAAAAACAATATTCCAGTATGACATTAATATATATTATGGGCAGATTATAGACAAAAAAAATCTTAATTTAATCCATTTTAAATTCAGGCTGTAACACAGCAAAATGTGAAAAAGTGAAGGGGTGTGAATACTCTCTGAAGACCTCTATATCTATCTATAATTCCAGTAATCTCTGTGTGTGTGTATGTGTGTATGTCTGTGTGTTTGTCTGTGACCGCTGTTTATCGACAACCACGGGTCCGATATACTTGAAACTTGCCAGGTATATTGCTGGGGACCTGAGGATGTGCCTTTTCAAGGTTTCATATTAATCGGACAAGTAGTTACCGAGCTATGGCGATTTCTTTACCAAACTCCGCAAGCTGTTCGCTTTGGACCAAACCATTTCATGTAAATAGAGGGGGGGGGATTGTCACCGTACTCGCAAGCCGTTCGCTTTGGACCAAACCATTTCATGTAAATAGAGGGGGGGGATTGTCACCGTACTCGCAAGCCGTTCGCTTTGGACCAAACCATTTCATGTAAATAGAGGGGGGGGGGGGGATATAATTTTAGATATATATATAGTACGGGCATGGGATTGTCACCGTACTCGCAAGCCGTTCGCTTTGGACCAAACCATTTCATGTAAATAGAGGGGGGGGGGGGATTGTCACCGTACTCGCAAGCCGTTCGCTTTGGACCAAACCATTTCATGTAAATAGAGGTGGGGGGATTGTCACCGTACTCGCAAGCCGTTCGCTTTGGCTTTGCGAATGGACCAAACCATTTCATGTAAATAGAGGGGGGGGGGATATAATTTTAGATATATATATAGTATGGGCATGCCCTAGTATGTAAAAATCGAGTATAATTTATATTGTGGCCCCGGAATCAAAGAAACGATAATATGTATAACAGTCAACACAGCTCCCACTATCGCCACCATCCCTTGTCCTCCAACATGATTAATAGTAGATGTCATCTATTTAAAAGTTGATTTTAAAGTTACCCTGTGCATTCACAAACCCCAGATATGATCTTTTGACCGGTGTTCAGAAGCACACAAACCAGGTACGGTGTCTCCCTCAGGGTAGTCTGCATGGTACATCTGGCTCCCACGTCAATATAGCTAGCACAAGATTTGTGTGTTTTCACGTCACAAAAATGTCCTTTGTTGAAGAGTAGGTAGATCATGACCAACAGAGCCATTGCTCTGTTGGTAATGATGCACAGCATCGTGTTTCCAATTGCAGATGTCCATTAAATAAATCACCAAGCCAAACATGTTCAGAGGAGCCATTTCCACTTGGTTCAAAGTCCATTCATTAGTGGCGATCATTCAGGGGTTTTGGTCGAACACGCCCATGTCCGATCCCTTTGGGCACACATCGTTGGGAGTTTTTGCAGTACGGGCAGTTGCAAGATCACAGTTCTTTGGGCAAACTGAGAAAGCTCGAGTGCTTGCTGCACTGTTCGGAGCTGCATGGTCGTTGAGCTTATGGCGCTGTTCGGAGCTTCCTGACCATCGAGCTTGCTGCGCTGTTCGGAGCTGCCTGGTCATCGAGCTTATGGCGCAGTTCGGAGTTGCCTGGTCGTCGAGCTTATGGCGAAGTACGCAGCTGCCTGCTCGTCGAGCTTATGGCGTTGTTCGGAGCTGCATGGTTGTCGAGCTTATGGTGCTGTTCGGAGCTGCCGGCTCGTCGAGCTTATGGTGCTGTTCGGAGATGCCTGCTCGTCGAGCTTATGGTGCTGTTCGGAGATGCCTGCTCGTCGAGCTCATGGCGTTGTTCGGAGCTGCCTGGTCATCGATCTTGCGGCGCTGTTTGGAGCTGCCTGATAGTCAAGCAAATGGCGCTGTTCGGAGTGGCCTGTTCATCGAGCTTGCAGTGCTGTTCGGAGCTGCCTGCTCATCGAGCTTATGGCGCTGTTCGGAACTGCCTGGTCATCGAGCTTGCGGCGCTGTTCGGAGCTGCCTGGTCGTCGAGGTTGCAGCGCTGTTCGGAGCTGCTTGGTCATCGAGCTTCGGCGCTGTCCGGAACTGCCTGATAGTTGAGCTTGCGGCGCTGTTCGGGGCTGCCTGGTCTCACCCCTTTCATGGAGTGATGAGGTGGGATTGCTATGGGCCGTGAGTGCTGCGTGAAGGCGAGGTGAGGCTCCATTCATTGTCGTGAGCCTTTTGTCTGTTCCATGTGGTGGCTCGGAGAGGCGTCGTTCATTGCGGTGGATCGCGGGAGCTGTTCCTTGGGCGTGACATTGTGGAGAGATTTGTTTATTGTTGCGGGCGCTGTTGAGCAGCAGCCGGGTTTCTTCTTTGGTTCTCTGCTTTTTTGATTTACATAAGATGTACATTAATGGTTCTTTTATATGATTATTATTATTTTTATATGCACTTGTAAGTTTTATGTAATATCGTTATTGTAAACTCGACAAATTTCAGTCTTCGGACTGCCTTGTCAGTGTATAAACCAAAATCAATGAATGAATGAAAAAGTTCTCCAACTCTTTCATTGTGCAGAGGCACATACTTTCTTTCAGGTACTTTCCAAGCATTTTTGGCTTATTCTAGAAGCTTTGTGAACCATTTTAGGTAACAATCCTTATATCGCACTCACCAAATACAGAAACATGCTCTGATCAACATTGCTGCTGAGGCTTTTGTACATGAGTGCAGCGCATTCTGAGATGGATTACATCATTTTGAAAGTCCCGTATTGGCAAAAACTAAAAGGCAGAGTCTGATGCCGTTTTTAAATCAAAGTTTCCTTCTCCTAGGTGTGTCCAACCCCAGCAAGAGATAGGAAAGAGAGGATATGCATTTTTGGGATAGGTCAAGCAGGGAGTTAAAGCAGTTGAGAAAATAGAGTGTATGGGTTCATATTTGTAGAAGAGAGGAAGAGAGAGGAAGAGAGAGGAAGAGAGAGGAAGAGAGAGAGGAAGAGAGAGAGGAAGAGAGAGAGGAAGAGAGAGAGGAAGAGAGAGAGGAAGAGAGAGAGGAAGAGAGAGAGGAAGAGAGAGGAAGAGAGAGGAAGAGAGAGGAAGAGAGAGGAAGAGAGAGAGAGAGAGAGAGATATGGAGATGGAGATGGAGTATATAGAGGAGTGTTATGGAATACAGTATATTATGGAAGGATTGTGGTTAGGTTCAGGGTGAATATTCACAAAATGGTAATGTCAAGAGGGTGGGTGGAGTGGTAATCTGTACCCACCATACCCAGTCGTACCCTGCTGCTCCTGGACTCCGTGTCCTTTCCTTCTGACAAGGTGGAAAAGTTTCTGTCAACCCTCGACTCTGATTCTGCAACTGGACCCGACGGCATCAGCCCACGGGTCCTAAAATCCTGCTCTGCTGCTCTATCTCACCCTCTCTCTGTTCTCTTCACCCTCTCTTTTGCTCAAGGTCAACTGCCATCTGCTTGGAAATCAGCCAACATCACCGCTTTGCACAAAAAAGGTGCAAAAACAGATCCTAGCAACTACAGACCAATCAGCCTTCTCCCAATTATCAGCAAAGTCATGGAATCCATCATTGCTTCGGATATGAAATCTTTCCTCTTCTCCAATGGCTTGATCTCTGATCATCAATTTGGTTTCAGACCAGGTCACTCTACTCTGGACATGCTGCTTCTGCTGTCTCAACAATGGATGGAGGTCCTCAATGCCAAACAGGAAATTAGAGCTGTCTCCCTCGACATATCACGTGCCTTCGACACGGTCTGGCACCCCGCTCTGCTCACCAAACTCTCCTCCTTTGGTATCCATGGAAATCTCCACGCATGGCTGGCGGACTTCCTCTCTAGTCGTCGTCAACGTGTGGCCCTAAATGGGTTTCTCTCATCTCCTCTTCCTGTTCAGGCTGGAGTTCCCCAAGGCAGTGTTCTGGGCCCCGTGCTTTTTCTGGTCTTCATCAATGATCTCTCTGACTCTCTCGAAAATCCTCTCTATCTCTTTGCTGATGACTCCACTCTCTGCCGCTCCATTCCTCTTCCCTCAGATCGGCAGTCTGCTGCCTCCTCACTCTCTGAAGACCTGGACAAAATCACAGACTGGTCAAACAAGTGGAACATGTCTTTCAATCCTGACAAATCTCACACTCTTACTTTGTCTCTCCGAAAAGATCGACTGGACAACCCTCCCATCTACTTTCTCAACAATCCTCTCCAAGAAGTTCTGTCGCTCAAGATTTTGGGTCTCACTATCTGCCATGATCTTTCTTGGGAAAACCACATTTCCAAGCTGGCCTCCAAAGCCAGTCGCCGACTGGGCATCCTCCGTCGTGCGAAGTCCTTCCTCGGCACACCTGAGCTCCTCACCACATACAAGGCTTTCATCCGCAGCTCAATGGAATACTGTTCTCCCCTATGGGCCGGTGCTCCTGCCTCACACCTAGCTCGGCTTCACGCTGTTGAAACCAAAGCTTTCAGAATTATTGGAATCTCCCGCGATGAAGCTATCTCTGAGGGCCTTTCACTCACTCACCGCAGGCAGGTAGGTGGTCTTTCTGTCTTCTACCGACTCCTCTCCGGCCTTGCACCCCCAGCTCTCTCTGTGCTCTGTCCCCCAAATATTCCTACAGGTCGCACAAGATCTGCCAGCAACCCTCTGATGGTTAAACTGCCGAAATCTCGGCTCTCTGCTCACCTTCACTCTTTCATTCCTCTTTTCTCCCACCTCTGGAACAAACTCCCTCACTCCCTTCAATCCCACTCCTCCCTCCAGGTCTTTAAAACAGCTGTTCACCACCATCTCTTATCTTCCCCCATCCAAAACCTTGATCTTTTCTACCCCCGCTAATTCACCCCAGATCCACCTTGTTTGAAATTCCAACTTCTTTCCTGGAAGTCCTGGCAGTGTCCATATGTTTTATACCTCTCCCACCGCCCCCTTCCCATGCCCCCCCCCCCCAAAGCCCTCGCCCTCTCTCAGATCTCTCGATGTCTCCATGTCTCTCGGTCCCTGCTCTCAAATGTTGTGTTTGTGTCCTTCCCCCTCTCTCCCCATCTTGTCTACCGCTCCCGATGTTATATGTTTTATGTGTCGGTTTGTCTTTCTGTGTGATTAATGTTCGCTCTTTCACGAGCCTCGATCTTGTATACAAAAAAAATTAAAAAAAAATAAAAAATAATAATAATAAAAAATAAAAAAAATAATCCAGGACGTTTGGAAGTGAGATTCGAGAGTCCTCTAAACGACTACTTCCTCTTTTTCACGTGATGCACATGGCTGCGAAATAGCATCATTTGCTGAGAGCGTGGCTGTGCCACTGATGCAACACCTTCTGTAGATTAGGGCAGGAATTTTGGAATTTGGTGAAGGTGATAGTGCAGGACATGGTGGTATATGTAATGTCCACAAACTAATGCTGGAGGACGGGACATCTAGTTTAATGTTCATCCAAGGGATGTCTCGTCCTGCTTGGGAGGCAGCAGGATGACAGATTGTAGCTGGGTCGAGATTCAAACTCATGCTAGATGGTTCAGAGGTAACTGTGCTTAAATTTAAGCCAACCTGCCAGCCTCCTATAACCAGTCCACCTGTCAGCCATCTTTGATCAGATTACAAAATAAAGCGAGGCGCACGTGCATGCCATCATGTACTGTGCTTTTGGCAAGTTTGAACAAAATTGGACCATGCATGTCTGAGAAATGGTTGGGGACACGTTTACGTAACAAAATGGCCGTGAGGCGGCCATCTTAGATCTGATCTTGTTAAAATCCATCATTCATTACCTGTGTGCCAAATTAGAACAAAATCGGTAAATGCATGTCTAAGAAATGGTTAAGGACATGTTCAATATCAGGTTTTTTACAACTGAAATGGCCACCAGTCTACCAGTCGGCCATCTTTAATGAGATTGCAAAATAAAGTGTACTGCATGTTCATGTCATCATGGAAAGTGGAAGCCCCTGAGGTTGGGTGCATGTGCCAAGTTTGAATAAAATCGGACCATGGTGTCTGAGTAATTGTTGGGGACACGTTTAAGTAACAAAATGGGCACCAGTTGGCCATCTTGGATCTGATCTCGAAGGAAAATGACTTGCATATGTAAGGTATCATTCTTTATGTGTGCCAAGTTTTAACAAGATCAGTAAATGCATGTCTGAGAGATGGTTGAGGACATGTTAAACATCAGGAGTTTTATAACTAAAATGGCCGCCAGTCGGCCATCTGTGATCGCATCATGAAACAAAATGATGTGTATATGTATACCATCAAGTGTTGTCTTTGTGCCAAGTATGAACAAAATCGGTTCATACATGTCCGAGATATGGTTGCGGACGCATGCTCGGATGGACGGACGAGACCCAATTCATAAGCCCTCATTTTGGAGTAAATCCAATGGAGGCTAATCATTTTGGTGTGATTGAGGAGGGCAAAAAAATAGAAAGATAGGAATGGAAACTAGTCTAGGATGCGGCCTATACTGGGAAGATCTGAACAAGTTACAAATACTGCATCAAGTAAACAAAAATGAACAGGTACACTTGAGGTCACCATGTAACACATTTAACAATGTAAATAAACTCAGACTCGGTGGAGTAATGGTTAGAGTAGCCTCTCTGAGTTTGGGATGTTGGCGGTTTGAACTCTGGCATGGTCATACCAAAGACATTAAAAATGGTCTTTGCTTGAGGATCAGCATTTAAAAGGACAGAGCACAGATAAATCAACCACAAGTTGGCAATGCGAGCTCAGGTGTTGACGGGTCTTATTGGCGTCCTCCTGCATCGACGTTCCTTGCAAGCGAACATTTATTATTATTAACCCACAGTTCTTCCCCTAAAAAATAAACAGTTTTGACAGGAGACTCAAATGAAATCTATCCCAGTTGGTAGACTTTGCTTTGTTGGAGCAGGGCAGAACCAAGTATCTTCACTCCAAGAATTCAATCTAAAGGAGTTTTAATTTGATTAGGGACATGGTTTGGGTTACCTTAACCTATTTATAGCATGTTGAGCAGCTTGGTGGTGGAGTGGCTAATGCCTTGTGGTAGCCTCCATATCGGTGTGCATTCAATTCCCACAGCTGTTCAGGCAAATAATTTCTGCACTCCTTTTGACAGAGTGGCAACATTTCCCGAATGTGCTCTCGCCTTCAAAACATTCACGATTTTTCACAAGCGCCCAATTCTCTGTCGCTGGACTGACAGCTCGGGTTTCACCGCTGCATCGTTAGAAATTTAATTCCACAAAGATTGAACAAGTTCACTCTTTAATCATGTTTTGATCCTCCCCAACAAATATTTCACAATATCTGTGCCTTTTTTCCATTTCCATTTCATGAGACATCGCAAGAACTACTCACCCCTCTATTGATGATCCTCATTTTTCCAATGTCATTAGGATACAATAAAACATTTTAGATCTTCACATGTACGATGGCATTGCAGTCACAACTATTACAATTCATTTATAATTGACAATTCAGTGGAGTGCCAGTGGACGTGAATATGACAGCTCCTTTACGACAGCATAAGACAGTTCCTTTCAAATGTCACAGGCAACAGTGTGCTGCCAATGCTTTGCTGCAAAGCACAAATCCAACAGTTTTATTATAATCATGACAGGAACCAAACCCATATTAGACAGCTCAAAGGTATGTGTGATACCTCTGCACCACCATGTCAGACAAAGTGCAAGTAAAGCAAGGTGTCCAATTTCCATAACCATGTTAATGTTAAAGACCATATGTTATTAACTAAACAAGAACGACTGCACTGTGGTCACAACCTATTTTTCACCTCTTCTCTCCACTCAACTTCCTCACCCTTGTTGGTGAAGATATTATACAATTCATCTCCGAGGGTCTTCATGGTTTTGTTCAATATCATTTATGAGTCTGATGGGTGGCTAGGTCTGGTTTCACATCTCCTAAGATATTATGTAAAACTTGAAGATACCTCATCCCCCACCGCCCCCTCCACACACCCTGCCAATCAAC
This sequence comes from Myxine glutinosa, assembly GCF_964187855.1. Taxonomy (NCBI): domain Eukaryota; kingdom Metazoa; phylum Chordata; class Myxini; order Myxiniformes; family Myxinidae; genus Myxine; species Myxine glutinosa. The sequence continues at coordinate 168,543,817 of NC_136264.1, forward strand.
ACTCGACCCAAACAAGGCCAATGGATATCTGATGCCACAAACCCAGGCAGTGTATAATCAGCACAGGCCCATAGGCCTAATGTCTTCAACCCACAAGAAAACCAATATGGCGGCCATATTATTTTGTGTGGGTGACATGGTACGTGAAGTCAAGCGACTAATGTGGGTGGGATCTGGCAGTTGTCGGACCAATGGATGCACAATTCAAAATTCGACCCTCGAACAATTACCACAACAACAACAACAACAACAACAACTGCAAGGAGCTCTTATAAACCTGTGACAAAACATAAGTCGTTACCTTCCAGTACGCAGTACGCTGCCAAAATTTCACTGAATCACTCGACCCAAACTAAGCCAATGGATATCTGATGCCACAAACCCAGGCAGTGTATAATCAGCACAGGCCCACTGGCCTAATGTCTTCAACCCACAAATAAACCAATATGGCGGCCATATTATTTTGTGTGGGTGACATGGTAGGTGAAGTGAAGCGACTAATGTGGCTGGGATCTGGCAGCTGTCCGACCAATGGATGCACAATTCAAAATTCGACCTCCAACAAGAACCACAACAACAACTACAACAACAACTACACGGAGCTCTTATAAATCTGTGACAAAACATAGGTCGTTACCTTCCAGTACGATGCCAAAATTTCACTGTTTAAAGTTAGATATATCACTACTACCTCTGTTAGATGGAACTTCTAAGATGTGGATATGGTATACAGGTATTATGGGTCAAATGACATTTACCTGTACTTTACTTACATTGTAATACAGTGCCTAGAGTAAGTCTACACCCCCTTTCAAAAGTTTGCCTTTTGTTGCCTTATAGCCTGGAATTAAAATGCATTAAATCCAACTTTTTCCACCTTTATTTACACATCGTAACCCACAACTTCCAAGTGAAAAACCAATTGTACAAATATCAGAAAATTGATTACAAATATAAAACGAGAATATCTTGCTTGGATAAGTGTCCACCCCCTTATAATTGCAATTCTAAATTAGCTCAGGTGTAATCAATCACCTTCAAAATCACACACCAAGTTAATTGGCCTCAACCTGTGTAAAATTATAGTGATTCTGATTATTTCAGATGGTAAAATCAGATGTTCCTGTAGGTTTCCTCTGCTGGGTAGTGCATTTCACAGCAAAGACTCAACCATGAACACCAAGGAGCTTTCAAAATACCTCCGGGATAAAGTTGTGAAAGGCACAGATCAGGAGATGGGAATAAAAATATTTCAAAGACCATGAATATCCCTTGGAGCACAGCCAAGGCAATCATTAAGAAGTGGAAGCCGTAGATCCTGCCTAAACTGTGAAGCAAGGTGGTGGCAGCATCATGTTATGGGGATGTTTCTCACCTGCAAATACTGGGGCACTTGTAAGGATAGATGGGAAATGGATTGAGCAAAATACAGAACAATTCTTAGAGGAAACCTGCGGCCGTCTGCAAGAAAGCTGACATTGAGATGGACGTTCACCTTTCAGGATGACAACTACCCGAAGCACACAGCCAAAGCTACACTGGAGTGGCTAAGGAACAAAAAGATAAATGCCCTTGAGTGGCCCAGTCAGAGCCCCGACCTAAATCCAAACTAAAATCTGTGGCATGATTGAAGATTTCTGTCCATCAACGCTCCCCACGAAACTTGACTGAACTTGAACAGTTTTGTACAGGAGAATTGGCAAATATTGCCCAATCAAGGTGTACAAAGTTGGTAGAGACCTATCCCAACAGATTTACAGCTGAAATTGCTGTCAAAGGTGCTTCAACCAAGTATTTACTCAGAGGGGGGGGGGGGGGGGGGAGGGTGGACACTTATCCAACCAAGATATTCTAGTTTTGTATTTTTAATTAATTTTCTGATATTTGTACAATTAATTTTTCACTCGGAAGTTGTGGGTTACGATGTGTAAATAAAGGTGGAAAAAGTCTGATTTAATGCAATTTAATTCCAGGTTATAAGCCAACAAAATGTGAAAATTTTGAAAGGGGGTGTAGACTTTCTATCGGCACTGCATATTGCCTGAAAAGGAGAAAGACAATTCATGCTGTTGGGAAATGAGCATTTACATGAGCACAATAGCACAGACTCGTCCGGCCAATCTACTATTATCAAAAGGCCAAAACTATTTATTACTTAAGCAAATGTGGCTAATTTGTTTTTTCACTCACAATCACTCTCTCCCTCTGCATGTGCTTCGTACATCTATATATTCCATTTCCTCAATTTAGTCCAACCATTCACCTTCTCGTGCTTTTTGCAATTTCAATTTTCTCAATTCAACTCCTCTCACTGGGGGATTTTTTTACAACTATAGGATCCATAACTATCGAAAATCAATGTCACATTTTTATTATTACTTTTCCTCCTGCTGTTGGCATCTCAATTCTCTCCTCATCCTTCCAATGTTGAAGAAAGAATACACCATGCTGCTACCGTGGGTTTCTATTGGAATCTGCTTCTTTGCAGTTGTTTGCTATTTTGTGATGCGACAGAGGGATTCCATTAAAATGCATGGCATTACGATATATACTTGCCCATGCCACCCCCGGGACCCACATCCCACCGCCTGCCTGCCTGCGATATGATGCAGAACATGATGCCCTTTGCTAGAGGCTCCTTTATTCTCATCGTACAGTCTAGAGATGTTTAATGGAGGTCAGGAGATAAGCAACCTGAATTATATCTCTCGTTTGAGAAGAAAAACAAAGGGGAGAAGGTTTTACACCGCAACAAGTTCTGTTGACTGATGTCTTCGAGAACAGCTGAGCAGAGGCATTTAGTTTGGCCTTGGGGCTAAAAGGATGATAAATAATCCAACTTATTACTATGGATATCCTGTAGTTGATCTTCCATCAGATTGCTGAGTATGTATTATGTGCATAACAATGACGTGAACCTTCGCCAACTTATGCTTCCCTAGCATTTTAAAAAGGGTCTTCGTGCCCAACACTGATCTTGCTCTTAATAACACATTTTCAGATGACGTCACAATGGAGTAAAATCCTGGTGTTGGCTTAACAGTTAAAGTTGCTGGCTTAAGATCGTAGGGTCTTGAGTTTGTGCTGTTAAATAACACCAGGTGGGTTGACTCAGCCTATCATCCTTCCGAGGTTGGCAAAATGAGCACCAGCTTACTGGGAACAGGGGGAACTGCATCAGAGGCACAGTGGCGCTCCCAGCAATGATGCAACCAGCAACCACATGCTGCATACTAAATGATTGCGACTATAGAGTAGAGTTAAAAGTGCACTTTTGCAAATACAACCCCCCAATAATCAAATCACCATCAGCAAGCTGATACACTGAGATCAATTGATGAAATGCACTCGGTAGTTAAAAAGAAAACAAAAATGTCGATTACACAAAACCACCTATAAGATCAATTTTTCCAGAAATTCAAAAAATACCGTTCATTTGGCGTATGGAGGCAAACTATATTGCTGCGCAACACAGAACCAGTCCGAGGATACAATGAATTACTCTTTATTTGAAGTGGTTATGAATCACCAAGTGAACTTGTTCTTGTATTTCCAAATAATAATTATATAATATTCCTGCCAACCCCCTCCTTTGTTTAGGGCATGCTAGCAAGTTAACCTTTTGAAAATAACTTTGACCTTTCATTTGAGTTTTCTTTCTGCCTTTGCAAATCCGCAAACGTTTATTCGCTCAGATAAAGCGCACACCTTGAATCAAATCAAATATTGCTTCGGCATAAGAATTGCCCGTAAACTAATCTTGTTGGCAGCTTTAGGGTGAGGTTAATGCTCATTCAATGATACAGTATATGCAATGCTATTAACAAATTTGTCATAATAAAAATGGCCTTTGGGTGAACCTTTGGCATTTATGTGGTTTTGAGGCATTCGTTTGAAAGAGCCGTTTGACATTTCAATTCCGAGGTAAGCTTTTTTATATTTCAAACGGAAACTGTTTGACAAATAATCCCATTTCTAATATAACCAACTCAGGCTGAAGGTTATCATAGTAGTTGTGGTACTGAATTAATATTTTGGAAGCTTATGGGTTTATGTTATTTGTCAATTAAAGTTGTTGTTTTGGCGACAGGCTTGATGAACTAATTATTCAGCATTTCCCTGTTCGAAAAAGAAAGAATGGGAATCCAAGACGTCTCCAGAATTATTTTAATAACATGAAAGACTTGGCAACTACGTTTGCGCCTTCAAGATAAAATGAAAAGATACAAAGATATAATAGATGTTATTTTTTCAAAGTCATCTGTCTTTGGAATCAATACACCTCCTTTTATGTTTCCCAAGTATTTTCCCAAACCCTCATAATCTCAGGATTTCAATGCATTTGTTTATACTCAAATATTTGCCCTCTAAATACTCTTATGCTTCTTGCATTATCTTGACACATCCTTAAAGACAAATCCATGGATTTTTTTTTTTTTTTTGCTCTAGGTTTGGAGTCAGAAATATTTAAATATGAGCAAAAAAAAATTTTTTTCAACCTCATTATTGCTCATATTGCAGTTGCAAAAGGAGAGTTGTAGGATGGAAGATTGTCCTGGGAAGCAAAAATCCTCAACTGAGCACACACACCACTTCTCCTTAAGCGTGTTTAATATTTCTAATTATTGAGACAAATATGCTGTAGTGATTGTACTTAATCATGATTATTCTTCCCTCCAGATCCCAAAATATGAGGAACATAACCTTCTCAACTAATGCTCTTCAATCAATATCAATGTGATGGAGGAAATGAGGGGTTTTACAGGTTAAACTTTGGATTCTGAAACAAGAAGGGTGAACCCAAGTTTAATCCTGAAGAACAACTTGAGTCTGTGAGCATGATATCTCAAAAGGTTGTGGACGGATTCGGTTGAAACTTGGTGGACAGGTTGGGTGTATGAAACGGCCGAAATGACAATTCAGCAACATTCAAATATACAGTGCATTCAGAAAGTATTCAGAACCCTTCACTTTTTTCACATTTTGTTATGTTGCAGCCTGATGCTGAAATCGTTTAAATACATTTTTTCCCTCATCAATCTACACTCAATACCCCATAATAACAAAGAGAAACAGGATTTCAGAAAGTTTTGCAAATTTATTAAAAAGAAAAAACTGAAATATCACATTGACATAAGTATTCATACCCTTTGCTATGACACTTGAAATTTAGCTCAGGTGCCTCCCATTTCTCTTGATCATCTTTGAGATGTTTCTACACCTTCATTGGAGTCCACATGTGGTAAATTCAAATGATTGGAAATGATTTGGAACGGCACACACCTGTCTATATAATGTCTCACAGCTGAAAATGCATATCAGAGCAAAAACCAAGCCATGAGGTTGAAGGAACTGCCTGCAGAGCTCAGAGACAGGATTGTGTCGAGGCATAGCTCTGGGGAAGCCGACAAAAAGTTTCTGCTGCAGTGAAGGTTCCCAAGAGCACAGTGGCCTCCATAATTCTTAAATGGAAGAAGTTTGGAACAACCAGGACTCTTCCTAGAGCTGGCCGCCCGGCCAAACTGAGTAATCGGGGGAGAAGGGCCTTGGTAGCAGAGGTGACCAAGAACCCGATGGTCACTCCGGCTAAGCTCCAGAGATCCTGTGTGGAGATGGGAGAAACTTCCAGAAAGACAACCATCACTGCAACACTCCACCGATCTGGGCTTTATGGCAGAGTGGCCAGAGGGAAGCCAAACAGTTCAATCTTGGTTTCATCAGATCACAGAATCTTGTTTCTCACAGTCTGAGAATCCTTTAGGTGCTTTTTTGCAAACTCCAAGTGGGCTTTCATTGAGGAGAGGCTTCCGTCTGGCCAAAAAGTTGTGGGTGGATTATGATAAAACTTGGTGGATGAGTTGGGTCAGTGACAAGACCAAGCCAATTAGATTTTGGTGTGTGACACGGACAAATGGTCCAGATGCAGATCCGGCATATCAGTTGGATGCAAAACATAAACTGTTGAGCCATGTGGAGTATGCGCTCTACCGAGAGTTGTTCTATTCAAAGCAGTTAAGCAACCGACTCCCAAAAACGAGACCTTTGGCTTCACCTTTTGGACTTGAATATTGTTACGTTTGTGAGGGGTAGTGATGACTTTAGAACAGGTAGATTTGTATCAGTAGCATGCTCCGATTGTCGTGTAGAAACTACCATGTAATAAGTACTTGTTAGCCCAGATGTCAGATTAAGTGTATATTTGTCCCTATTATGAGGAATGGGGCATGTTAACTAGTTGTAGGGATTATGTTAACTACTACCTTGTTTGTCAAACCTCTGTGATTTATCCTTTATCTCTTTTGGCACCGCACCATAGACACGTAGGAAGTGCCCATTGAACTGCACTAAATAATAATAAAAACCAACCGGGAGCCAGTTCTGAGCACTGCCGATGGGACACCACCAGCTACATCACCACAAAGGTCAGGCGGGCCAAGAGCCACGCCCAGAAGGGCAGTGATTGGGCGGGAGTTGACCAACAGGAAGACCGGAGTAAGAAGGAACTCGCTGATTGGTGAAGAAAAGGAGGAGCAAGAAGCAGCTCGCTGGTTGGTAAAGAGAAGGTCGAGTAGGAAGAATCACGCTGATTGGCAAGGCATAACAGACGACATCAGAAGCTGGACTGCACGCTGATTGGAGGAGAAGCGCCGATGACGTCAGTGCCGGGACGTAAAAACCACGTCTGACCGGCATTTTGTCCTCTCTTTGGCTTTCTTCTCCCTCTTGTTCTTGGCCCTTCTTGTTCTCATGCCTTCTTGTCCTCCTGATCCTTTTGGCCTGCTCGCATTCTGGGTGATGGTGGATGGCTGTGCGCTGACGATTCTACTCTCCTGTCTTGACATCCTGGACCTCAGTGCAAGCAGTTGTGTGCATCATCTCCTCGTTCCCCTGTCCGTCTGGTGTCTGGGATTGAGAGCTGCAGTTGACGGGAGAGGTGGCATGTGGACGAGTGTAGGAGCGCTGCAGCTCGAAAGGGCGCAACGAGGCCTGGTTCCTGCCAACACGCTTGCTTCGCGCGCAACGTCGGCAGCACTCCGGATGACTTTTTACGACCCTGACGAGATCCCACCAGTGATCGGAGCTAAGTGCACACACACCCAATTATTTTCCAGATTATTCTTCCCTTTATCTGTGTTCAAGTCTGGTGTTGGGGACGTCCCGTTTAGAAACTTAGTTTACCGTCGCGTTTTCTTGGTATCAGCATCTGTTTTAATAAACCTGTTCCTTTTTGTACATTTAAACCCGTTTTGTTTGAGTTTATTTTTCGCAGGTCCGGGAACTGCCCGGCCATCGCGACAGGTAAGACCCTTCGGTTTTCCCTTCCCTTTCTTCCCCCGTGTATAAAAATCCGCATTTGAACTGAACGCCTCGGAGTAACGCTCGATTGCCTTCTGTGACTCTCCCGGTGTTAACTGAGAGCAGTCACTCGACAATAATTTTCATTTATTTTGGTTGTGAAACACTGTACGTAGTCTAATTTGACACAAAAAAACCTCTTTTAATTATTGTTATTATTTTCATTATGATGAAGTTTTTGTGTTATGAAGATTTACCTTATTACCACTGGCGATTACGATTAGTGCAATGTCTCTACTGCTTTCAATCTTTCAAACTGCTGTCAAAACGTTGATTTTCAAAAGTGTATTTCATTATCTGGCATGTCATGCAACCTGTTTTTCCATCATGTTTGTGCATTCTTTCATCTATGTTTCCTTTCACAAACCGTGTCTAATGACATCCTTCCGGCTATAATTCTCTGAAATTCAAATCACATAAAGAGCTTCGTATTGTCTCTAATTGCGGCCTCGGGTTATGCAGGCCTGGGGTTTCAGACTTGATATAAGCCACCTGTCTCGATGGTAACTCAATAAAATGGTTCGATTTGCACCACCAGACCATGCTCCTAGCTTGCATTGCCCCCATTGAAAGGATAAATATCTACTGGAATTGCCGCTTATGGTAGCTTAGAGTACAAGTATATTAACTGTCTGTAGGAGAAGGTCAATGCTTTGTGCAAACACATGACTGCCCTAACAAAGGTTGGCAGATCAGGAGGTTTATCTTAGGCAAAAGCCCTTAATCAACCACTTCCAAAGAGAAGAGAAATCTCTTGCTGTGAAGATGAAAAAAAGAGTAAATCTCATTTTATGCAGAGAAAGATTCATGGCTTCCTGCCTGACAAGGACTGGTGCAGTCAGGCAATTTGAAGTCCTAAGGCATCAGCTACTTGAATGTTTGGCTGTATCTTCGAAAGACAAACTGTTTTCAGATGTTCCTTGTATGGCATGTGCAGATGCACTTGTGAAGACCTGCCAAAATAATGTTTTCTCATTCTCATCCTAAAATATAATAATGTACCCAGTGCCTCGGTGTGTATTATGTACTCCAAATTTCTCAGGGCAGGCCATCTGTATGAGCCTTCAGCAGTTTGCAGAGAGAAGGTGGGTAATGGGTATGCACCTCTTCTTTGGGAAGGCCTAAACTGTGGAAATTATGGCCGAAAGGAAGTCAGAATGAAATGCCCCAATCAAGAGAATAACTCCTCTATGGTCTTTCTGCTCTCTCGCATTCCATTTTATGCTCACATTATTTATTTTTGAGATGAATGATCTGTGTTGTCCTACTGGTTCATAAAAGTTGGATTTATAATTCAGTTGTATTTTAGTATGTAGAATAGTAATTATCCCACACATGCGAAGTGAAAAGTGGGGTAAAGCAATTGGGTCACTTACGTCTGTCTGTCCGTCCATCCATCTACAAAACGTCGGTTTATGATCAAGGAACAACTTGTTTTCAATTGAATGTTATATTTTGAACACAAATCAGAACATGGATCAGGAAACGAACCTGTAGTTTACAAGTACTTTTGAATTTGTCCCGATCGCACATGCAAAGGAATGACAATTATTTTTCTGTCTGCCTGTCTGGTAGTCAAACAAAATGGAAAACTAGAAAGTATCCCAAAATGCAAAGCGCATCCACGTCTACTTTGCACACCACTCAAAATAAACATAACAATGTCTGTAAAATGGAAAAAGAAAAAGCGTCCGTAAATGAAAATTTACTGAAAATTTTACTAATGAAACTAATGAAAATTTTACGTAAATAATAAAACAGCAAACGCATCCATAGAAAAACAAAACAAAGAAACCTCAATCAATATCGAACATTTGAAAATTGTAATGTCTACAACTGTAAACTGTGAAATAAAAATCTCAATGAAAATGTACGTAAAACAGTAAACGCGTCCATAAAATAATTAAATAAGTAAAAATCCATAAATTTATATCTAGCAGTAGGTTGGTCATGCTTGCCTATAACCATGAAGCTTATATTAATTAATTATGTATCTACGTACAAAGCACTGTTACAAGCATACCCCACTGGCATTTACATATATATATATATATATATATATATATATATATATATATATATATATATATATATATATATACTAGCAAAGGTACCCATCAATGACGGGGGCACATAAATGTCACTCCTGAATGAGCAATTTCCTTTGGAGTGTGTATTGATAGAAATGGGAATTCAGTGTAAATATTCAATGAGAAAATGTCACAATGGCTGAACCTGGGAACCTCGACAACCTCATTCCATTCTATGAGCTAAGATTTCCAATCCATGCTTGTTGTCCATCCAAAGTACTGCTCAGGAGTGATGGTGATATTATGAAAGCTCAGCTGGGAAATGGGTTTAGGCATGTTTTGGGCCTACAGCCTGATGGAAAATCACCAAAGTTCTTTGCATACCAACTGACCACCTCCAGGCACCTATCCCTCTCCACATTGTTTCTTCAGCTCCAAACTATCCCCTATCTCTATACTCACCATAGCTTTGATTTCAGCGATTTCCCACAGCATTTCATTCTGGTTTCCAATTTGATGATCCATAGATCAGTAGTTTCAGTTTCACATTTCAACATCAGTTTCACTTTGAGATATCAGTTTAGATTCGTCATCACAACTTGTGATGCGACGCGAAAAGTGCACAGAACAAACCGATTTTGGGAGGAAATTTTTTCCAATTATCTAAGGGGTCTAAAGTGTTTTTAGAGTCATAAAGGGATCTAAAGTGTTTAAAGAATCAAGGTTCTTAAAAGGGCCAAATGGGGTCTAAAGGTGTCTAAGGACGAAAGAGCAAAATGGGGTCAAAAGTGTCCAAATGGACTTAAATTAGCCAAAGTATCTTAAAAAAGTCAATAGGTCTGAAAAGTGTCAAAAGGTGTATATGTCTCTAAAGGGTATAAAGGTATAAGTGGTGTAAAAAGTCTAAAGGGTTTAAAGGGGTCTGTCTATGAGGTGTAAAGGGTCGAAAGGGGTCTAAGGAGTGTAGGGGTCTAAATGGAGCATAAATGGTCAAAGGGATTTAAAGGGTGTAAAGGGTCTAACGGGGTCTAAGGGATGTAAAGGGTCTAAGGAGTGTTAGGGGTCTAAAGGGGTGTAAATGGTCAAAGCGGTTTAAGGGGGTGTAAAGGGTCCAAAGGGGACGAAGGGGGTGTAAAGGGTCTAAGGAGTGTAAGGGGTCAAAAGGGGTGTAAATGGTCGAAGGGATCTAAGGGGTGTAAATGGTCAAAAGGGTTTAAGGGGGTTATAAAGGGTCTAAAGGGGACTAAGGGTGTTTAAAGGGTCTATGGGTTTTAAAGGGTCTAAAGAGATCAAAGGGGTTTAATGCGTCTAAAGGGTAAAAGGGTCTAAAGAGGCCTAAGGGGTGTAAAGGGTTTAAAACGGTCTAAGTATGTTCTAAGGGGTGTAAAGGGTCTAAGGTGTGTAAAGGGTCAAAGGTTGCTGAGGGGGTGTAAAGAGTCAAAGGGGTCTAAGGGGTGTAAAGGGTCAAAGGGATCTAAGGGGGAGTAAAGGGTCAAATGGGTCTAAGTGGTGAAAAGGGTCTAAGAGGTGCAAAGGGTCTAAAGTGTGCAAAGGAGTGAAGGTGTAGTAAATAAATTACCTCGGGATCATAAATATAATTATTAACTCGGGAGTGCATGTGCAACACGACAATAACTGGCCAAATGACCTCCTCATCACCGTCATGGTATAAAACCCATTTTCAGGAATATCGTGGTTAAAAATCTGATGGAAGAAAGTTTCGTTCCGATTAACCTTGGGAGCTCAAACAGTAAGATCCAAAACAAAGAGCAAAACAACAACTCACCTTGTTGTGAGGATGAGGTAATCGTTGGAGCCTGGAGGTTCACCCGTTGTCAGTGGCGGTTTGTAGTTGATGACACGCGGGTACTTTTTTCTACAAACGATTTTATCACCCTTGAGGCTGATGTTGCTAGATAAGCAGTAAAATTACCTTTAAAACAATGTATAAGTTGTGTTTGTACTATATTCGGTTTTTGAATAATTAGCGCATTGTGGCAGGCACAAGGGGCAATAATTCCGCGCACCAGTGGGTGGCGCGAGCGTCCAGGCGGGGAACGAGAGCACATGCCCCGCCTTTCGACCGATCGGCCACGTCCGGGGACTAGGCGTGGCCTCGGCACATATATGCAGGCTCTAAGCTCGAGCCCGCCCAGTGCTGAAGTACGAGCTTTGAATAAAGACGTTGTTATACCAACGCGTTGTGGCCTACCTCTCTGGCAATCGAGTCGTGTGTGCACAGCACCACACTGGTGACCCCGATTGGTTCAGCCGTTGCTGACCACCGAACGCGCCATGGCTACCAACGCCGTCGCAGTCAAACTCCCGGAGTTTTGGGAAGCGCACGCCGACGTTTGGTTTTTGCAAGCCGAAGCTCAATTCCAACTCTGAGGCATAACGGCGGACGAGATCCGGTACTACCACGTGGTCGCTGCCCTCGGGCCCGGCACTGCCGCCCAAGTCGTGTCCATCCTTCGGCACCCGCCGGACGACAACTAGTACGAGGCGCTCAAACGTCTCCTCATCGCCACATTCTGGCTCACGGAGATTGAACGGGCCGACCGCCTCCTGGACCTTCCCGCCCTCGGCGACACACGACCATCCGTCCGGATGGATTCCATGCTGTCCCTGCTCGGAGACCAGCCCCTGGATTTCTTATTCCAGGTGCTTTTCCTACACCACCTACCTGCAGAGGTACGCCTCGCGCTGGTCGGTTCCAAAATAAAGGAACCCCGCGCCTTGGCTGGAGAGGCCGACAAGTATTTTGCGGCCTGCGACACACGGTCGGGGTACGGTGCTGCCGTAGTGGATCCCGGCGCGGAGGCTCCAGCGCTCCCTATTTCCCTCGTGGCCAATGCTACGCCCCGTCCACTACCGCCGCCGCCACCACCACCGCCGCCGGCACGGCCGCCGCGGCCGTTACCGCCGCAAACCTGGTGCTACTACCATGCCAGGTTCGGCCGCCAGGCTAAAACGTGTCGCCCGCCGTGCTCTTTTGACGGGTCGGGAAACGACCGGTGCGCACTTGCGGCCAAGAGTGTCGGCCATTCCGGCAGCCTCCTTTTCATCACGGACACCTTGTCCAGGTGCCGTTTTCTTTGCGACACAGGAGCGCAGGTAAGCGTCCTCCCCGCCTCCACGTCCGACAAGCAAACCGCGGGCCGGGGCCCCGCTTTGCTTGCCGCCAACGGTACACCCATCCGCACATTCGGGAAGCATTGCCTCTCACTGCGGTTCGGAGGGCAGCGCTTTCAATGGTCGTTCGTGACCGCCAGCATGCCAATGGCACTGCTCGGTGCGGACTTCCTATGTGCGAATGGGCTGTTGGTCGACGTGAAGCGCAGATGGCTCGTCCAGGCCGAAACATTTAGCTCGCTCGCTTGTTCGCTGAGCGGCTCGTTGAGCGGCTCACTGAGCGGCTCACCGAGCGGCTTGCCAAGCAGCTTGCTGGAAGGTTCCGTCCCGGCGAGTTTAGTTTGCACGCTTCCGGCAGCGGACGACTTTACCCGCCTCCTCGCCATTTTCCCGACCCTCACGCGGCCCACCTTCTCAGCGGTGGTCGTTAAACATGGGGTGGAGCACCATATACCCACGGTCGGGCCGCCGGTCTATGCCCGGGAATGCCGACTCGAGCCCACGAAGCTCGCCGTGGCGAAAGCGGAGTTCGCCACGCTGGAGCGGCTGGGGATCGTATGGCGCTCCAACAGCGCTTGGGCTTCTCCTCTGCACATTGTGCCGAAGCCCGGCGGGGGATGGCGGCCGTGCGGGACTACCGCCGGCTCAATGATGCCACCACCCCCGACCGCTACCTGGTCCCGCATATCCAGGACTTTTCCGCCCGGTTGGCAAACACGACCGTGTTTTCCAAGGTGGACCTCATCCGGGGCTACCACCAGGTCCCCGTCCAACCGGACGACGTCCCGAAGACGGCCATCATCACCCTTTTCGGCCTCTTCGAGTTCCTGAGAATGCCTTTCAGGTTGAAGAATGCGGCCCAGGCGTTCCAGTGGCCTATGGACAGCGGCTTGCGCGACTTACCTTTCCTGTTTGTCTACCTGGACGACATCCTAGTCGCGAGCGCGTCCCGGGAGGAGCACCTGCTTCACCTCCCCATGCTTTTCGAACGCCTGGGCCAGCATGGCCTAATCATCAACCCCGCCAAGTGCCGTTTCGGCGTCGCCACCATCGACTTCTTGGGGCACCGCGTCACCAGGCATGGGGCCATCCCTTTACCGGCCAAGGTGGAGGCGGTCAGGGATTTCCCGTGGCCCCGCACGATCAAGGGGCTCCAGGAGTTCCTGGGCATGGTAAATCTTTACCACCGCTTCGTGCCCCACGTCGCCCAGCTCCTCCGCCCCTTGCACGAGGCCCTCCGGTGCAAGCCGGGCAAAGGTGACATCGCCTGGTCGGAGCCGATGGCCGCGGTGTTTGCGGGCCCAAAGCTGGCCCTGGCCGATGCCACCATGCTGGCGCACCCGGCGCCCGATGCACCGATCGCCCTCACCACCGACGCATCGGACTACGTGGTGGGCGCGGTGCACGAGCAGTGGGTGCATGGTGCTTGGCAACCGCTGGCGTTTTTTTAGCCGGCAGCTTCGCCCGCATGAACACCGCTATAGCACATTCGACCGCGAGCTCCTCGGGCTCCACCTGGCGGTCCGACACTTCCGCCATCTGCCGGAGGGCCGCCCGTTCACAGCTTTCGTCGACCACAAGCCCCTTGTGTTCGCGATGGCCAAGGTCACCGAGCCATGGTCGGCACAGCAGCAGCGTCACCTCTCTGCCGTGTCCGAGTACACGACGGACATCCGTCATGTGGCGGGTAAAGACAACCCGGTGGCGGATTGCCTTTCCCGGTCCGTCGTGCACGCGGTCCACCTCGGGGTCGACTATGCCCGGATGGCGGACGCCCAGACCGCCGACCCCGGCGTCCAGGCCTTGCAGACCGCCGTCACGGGCCTCCGCGTCACCGAGGTGCCATTCGACGCCGCGGGCGCGGCCCTCCTATGCGACGTCTCCCTCGGCCGGCCTCGCCCCATCGTGCCCGCTGGCTGGCGGCGCCCATTTTTCGACGCCATCCACGGCCTGTCCCACCCGGGCACGAAGGCATCCCAGAAGCTCGTCGCGGCGAAGTTCGTCTGGCATGGCCTCCGGAAGGACGTCCGCGACTGGGCCAGGACGTGCCTCGCGTGCCATCGCGCAAAGGTCCACCGCCACACCCAGGCCCCGTTGGTACCATTTGCGGTGCCCGAGCATCGGTTCGACCATGTGCACGTCGACTTGGTGGGACCTCTGCCCCCCTCGCGGGGGTTCACCCACCTCCTCACCATGGTGGACCGCACCACACGGTGGCCGGAGGCCGTCCCATTGACGGCGACGTCTGCGGCTGATGTTGCGCAAGCCTTCATCGCCACTTGGGTTGCCCGGTTCGGTGCCCCCTCGGACAACTCGTCCGACCGCGGCCCCCAGTTCACCTCGGAGCTCTGGGCCGTGGTGGTGCAAGGGCTCGGGGTGAAACTACACCGCACCACGGCCTACCACCCCCAGGCCAATGGCCTGTGCGAGCGATTTCATCGCTCAATGAAGGCCGCGCTCCGGGCCAGCCTCCGCGACGGCGGCTGGGTCGACAGACTCTCCTGGGTCCTGCTGGGCCTCAGGACGGCGCCCAAGGACGATCTGCACGCATCCTCGGCGGAGCTGGTCTTCGGGCAACCACTGCGGGTACCGGGTGAATTTATCCCCGACTCCACGGCTCCTTGGTCCGCGGCGCAACAGCGCTCCGCCCTTCAGGAGACCGCCCGGAGGTTCGCCCCACTGCCGACGGCACACCGTGGTTGCCCGCCTTCCCACGTCGCCCCGGAGCTTCGCACGGCAAAGTACGTCTTCATCCAGCACGACGCCCATCGGGCACCGCTACGGCCCCCGTATGACGGGCCCTTCCACGTGCTGGAGACCGGGGACAAATTTTTCACCATCGACATCGGCGGTGCCCTGGATCGCATCTCCGTGGACCGCCTCAAGCCGGCCCACCTCGATCCGGACCACCCCCCGCTAGCAGCTCTGCCTCCACGTCGAGGCTGCCCCCCGATGGTCGGACCCCCGGCACCCCCCAGCCCCGCCGTCCCGCTACCCCCCAGCCCCGCCACCCCCCAGCCCTGCACCCATCGCCAGGGGGCGTTTCGGCCGGGTCATCCGGCTTCCCCGCAAACTCACCCTTCAGGTGCGCGGGAATTCTGGGGGGGCACGTGTGGCGGGCACAAGGGGCAATAATTCCGCGCACCAGTGGGTGGCACGAGCGTCCAGGCGGGGAACGAGAGCACATGCCCCGCCTTTCGACCGATCGGCCACGCCCAGGACTAGGCGTGGCCTCAGCACATATATGCGGGCTCTAAGCTCGAGCCCGCCCAGTGCTGAAGTACGAGCTTTGAATAAAGACTCTTTGTTATACCAACGCGTTGTGGCCTACCTCTCTGGCAATCGAGTCGTGTGTGCACAGCACCACAGCATTTGAGATGTCACATGAGTCCTTCTTTGCCGAACTTACCGATCATGGTAACGTCTTAATCAAAAGTTGTTTCTCACATATGATAACATATTTGATGATCAGAGCTCACCGTCAAACTAATTATATCGGTATCCGTGGTGAAATCCGATAAAAATTTGGCTCTTTATAAAGATTTGTAGATGTGGATCGACCCTCCGTGATCATGGTGACAGGTGGCAGCTCGGATGGTTTTAAGTTATGAATTGTGAGAAAATAACTGTTTTAAACACAACACACACACACACACACACACACACACACACACACACACACACACACACACACACACACACACACACACACACACACACGCACGCACGCACGCACGCACGCACGCACACACACACGCACACACACACACGCACACACACACAAACACACACAAACACACACAGCGCAGGGGGACAGGCTAATCATTCCAAACAGGAAACTTACTGTTTTTTTGCCATAAAGCGCACAAACAAGAGGCATGAATAACTAATACTAGTACCCGACTGCAAAGCCGCAATGAGCCGGCAAAGCCAAAGCCTCTTGCCACTATTTTACCCAACACTATGGCATCAGCAGGTTAGGTAGTTGGTAGTAGGTAGGTGTAGTAGGTACCGTACCTAGTTCAAAATGACACCATTTGCATTCTGGATGAGATTAAAATTTATAAAATTTCTTTCTTGATTAATTCGGTGAATTCCGTCTCAACTTCAGATATTTCCGGCCGTGAAAAACTATCCCCGATGGCCGCGAGATTTCTAAAAAACAATTCTTCGTCAATTTTAGAATATTTGACGCCGTTTTCATAGTCCGAAATGTGGTAAAAAGCTTTTTTGAAATATTTTTTCAAATGCTCGAATCTCATTGGTTCCGGTAATTGGTGACGATTTTCGTTGAAGATAACCAGGCCCGTGCTGGCCGAGGTTGGTCTTAAAGTATTTTAATTACAAATTAGAGGTGCATAAGATTGTGAATCAAAAAAAGACGGGTGAAACAAACTCCTATTGAACCTTTTTCAACTTGTTATGCATACTTCCGCATCTGCAAGATGGCGGCCTCCATTGAGCGATTTGGTGCGTCAAAGCTTCGAAATTCTCAAGGGATCCAGCAAAATCTGGCTTTTCAACATAATATGTACGCGTTCATTGACAACACCGGCTTTGCCGGCTATAATGTGTTAAATAGGGTGGTGTAAAAGACACTGCGTCAATGGTGGTAAACTTCCATAATTTTAATGTTCTACAACTCTAAAAATTTCTATACTATTTCATTTGAATTATACATTTGAACACTGATGATCACAAGTCGCCTTTTTGTTACTTTCAAAAGCTTTCCGTTTAGCAGGATTTGAAAAATTATTCATGCCCTGAGGGCAGAGTAACTATGAGAAAAACTATGGGAATCAGCATTCATGTCGATGTGCCCTGAAGGCAGAATAGTTGACAAACAAAACAAATGTACATCATGCTCGGAGACGCAAAGCAAGAGTTTAATTAAAGACTCTTTCCTGTCCTTTTCCTCAAGACCGTATGGGGTAAGGTGTTCCATGAACTCTCTAGTGTTGATATGTCATTGATGGAAATGCTTAACATTTTCTGTTTGTTCTCAAATCCTGCTCTGCAGTGCTTAGTCTGTCTTTTGTAGTCTCTCCCACTTCTTTGGCCACTTCCTATCAGCCTGGAAATCAACAAGCATCGCTCCTGTCCACAAAAATGGTGCAAAAACGGATCATATCAACGACATTCCAATGAGTTTACTTCCAATTCCATGCAAAGTCATGGAATCCATCATTGCAGCTGAAGTCATGTCTTTTCTGTTTGCAAACAGCCTGATCTTTGACCATCAGCTTGAATTTCATTCCATTCACTGAACTCTGGACATGCTTTTGTTCCTGTCTCAGAAAGGTCTTAACCGTCGACATGGTGCTGCAATGGTTGAAGGCCCTAAATGTCAATCAAGATGTCAGGACCGTCTCCTTAAATATAGTTTGTGCATTCGATACAGTCCAGAATCCTACTTTTCTTACCAAGCTCTCTGCTTTCATAAACAACTGCTGCCGTGAGAAAACATTGAAAAGGCTTCTCCAATATACCATTTTAGGGGAGGATTTTCAAAGAGGGGCTGATCCATCCAAATCCATCCATAACTTTTTGAGATATCCCGCAATGTATCGTTTTTGGCCCTATCTCCCAATGGTGAAGAATCAATTAAAAAATTAAATAACTCTCATGTCCGAATCCATATTAAGATCTTTACCAAAATCGAATCTATTTGTCCTTGTCAGACATCCAACCGGTCCACGAAGTTTCGTCCAAATCCGTCAACAACTTTTTGAGACATCCCGCTATGTGTCGTTTTTGGCCCGATCTCCCAATGGTGAAGAATCACTTAAAAAATTCTAGTAGCCGGATCCGAATCCGGATCTTCACCAAAATCTAATAATTTCGTCTGTATCACATACGCTGCATATTTGTCAAATTTCGTCCGAATCCGTCCACAGCTTTTTGAGATATTTTGTTCACAAACAAACAAACAAACAAACAGACAGGGGTGAAAACATAAGCTCCATCCACCTTTGGTGGGGGAGGTAAAAATCAGTATGTGTAAAAGAGATCATGGATGTGCATGGGTGAGTGCATGAGGTAGTGTTGGGAAATGCATTTGAAAGTCTGAAGTGAGGATGAAAAGACAACTGATACAGTGAGACGATTCCATAATTAGGATAATAAGGTGCAAACTCATGATGCAGGTGGGCAACCAACCTAGACTATGGGAGGGTGAGCAGGTGAGGGTTTCATGAGGAGTGCATGTGACCTCGGGTGACTTGGGGAGGGTAGAGGTAGAAGAGGGAAGGTGGAGCAAGGCGAGATGTAAACTTGAGATACCAATGGTGCAGAAGGCCTTGTTTTCAACTATCTCAAGATCGGCAAAGTTTGATACAGGTGCACCAACCCAGAGTGTGAGTTCATACTCAATGGAGCTCCATAGTTTCATACTCCATGGAACCTTGTACACCCTGATGAGCATTCACTGCACCTCAGAAACACCTTAGCTATATAGAGAATACCCAGATGGGCGGATATCTAAGAGCATCTACAAGTGTACATCTGCAGTCTTTCACGAGAATAGACAATTGTGTGCCAGAAATCTGGCCCAATTCTAAATTCCTACCTGATCCTGGAGCACTCTGTATTGGAATCTCCAGATTGGTTCTCAGCCAAAGAAACTGTGGTCACCCTGATAGCTAGTCCTTCAAGGAGCGTGGGACTTGCAAAACAAGATATATATAATTATGTATATACAGTGCATTCAGAAAGTATTCAGACCCCTTCACTTTTTTCACATTTTGTTATGTGCTGAAATCCTTATGCTGAAATCGTTTAAATTCATTTTTTCCCTCATCAATCTCCACTCAATACCCCATAATGACAAAGAGAAAACAGGATTTTAGAAAGTTTTGCAAATTTATTAAAAAGAAAAACCTGAAATATCACATTGACATAAGTATTCAGACCCTTTGCTTTGACACTTGAAATTTAGCTCAGGTGCCTCCCATTTCTCTTGATCATCTTTGAGATGTTTTGACACCTTGATTGGAGTCCACCTGTGGTAAATTCAATTGATTGGACATGATTTGGAAAGGCACACACCTGTCTATATGAGGTCTCACAGCTGACAATGCATATCAGAGCAAAAACCAAGCCATGAGGTCGAAGGAACTAGCTGCAGAGCTCAGAGACAGGATTGTGTCGAGGCACAGATCTGGGGAAGCTTACAAAAAAGTTTCTGCTGCAGTGAAGGTCCCCAAGAGCACAGTGGCCTCCATAATTCTTAAATGGAAGAAGTTTGGAACAACCAGGACACTTCCTAGACCTGGCCGCCTGGCCAAACTGGGCAATCGGGGGAGAAGGGCCTTGGTAAGAGATGTGACCAAGAACCGGATGGTCACTCTGGCTGAGCTCCAGAGATCCTGTGAGGAGATGGGAGAAACTTCCAGAAGGACAACCATCACTGCAACACTCCACCGATCTGGGCTTTATGGCAGAGTGGCCAGACGGAAGCCTCTCCTCAGTGAAAGACACATGAAAGCGCACAGAATCTTGTTTCTCACTGTCTGAGAGTCCTTGAGGTGCTTTTTTTTGCAAACTCCAAGTGGGCGTTTGTAGAATATACAGACTTGGCATTTAATATGGAATATTTTTTTGTGGGGGTGAACTTACTTTTCAAGATGACTTAGAACCAAAAGTTCATTGGAATTATGTTGAAATTATTCTAGATTTTGTTGATGTGACCTTTAAAAGAAACAAAAACCATATTTGACATTTCGAAACAAATAAATTGATCCTTGAAAGTGATGTAAACTGATATCGAACTCAATTCACGGACAGTACTGTGTTAAACTTCTGTATGGTTTCCAGAAGTATGTCTTTATTTTGCACATTAGCCAAACAAAATTTCAACAAAAACAAAAGCTAAATTATGACTGGGACTACGGACAGTAAAATTACAGTTCAGTACTTTGTATAACCCCCACGCGCATTCAGGAGAGCACGTACACGTCGAGGCATGCTGTTCACGAGATTTGCCAAGGTTTGGACAGGAATCGCTTGCCATGCAGTGACAATAGCCTGCTGCAATTCACGCACAGAGGTCGGCTGTGGTCCAAGTGGTCGATTTGACGCGTTACTTCCACCCACAAGTTCTCTATCGGATTCATATCCGGGGACATGGCAGGCCACTCCATATGCTCTACACCACGGTCAGCAAGAAAGTGTTGGATCATGCGAGCACGATGAGGCCGTGCATTGTCATCTTGGAAGACAAAGTTTCCTCGAAAGGCTGCACGAGCAAATGGAAGCAATGTTTCTTCCAGAATGACCCTGTACTTGAACTGGTTCAGGTTTCCATTCAGAACAACCAGGTCAGTTTTGCCCCCTGCATGAAAAGCAGCCCAAATGGTCACCCCACCACCTCCAGCTTGGACTCTTGGCACTATACAATCTTCGTTGTGGGCTTCATGCACTTGTCTGCACACTCGGACGCGGCCATCCTGACGATAGACCAGAAATCTAGACTCGTCACTGAAGATCACGTGATTCCAGTGTCCTGGCTGCCATTGACGGTGCTCTCTGGCCCACTGCAATCGGCGCTGGCTGTGTTGTTGGGTCAGGCGTGGCTTTCTCAGGGGACGCCTGGCACGATCGCCTGCTTGAACCAGTCGTTGGTTGACTAGTCTTCTGGATACAGGCACATTTGTCAGTTGCTGCCACTCAGCCCTAAGCCGATTAGCTGACTTGGTACGGCCATTGTAGACTAACCGGTGCAGCTGGCGATCATCTCACCTTGTGGTTCTGTGTGGACGTCCTGGCCTCGGTATTGGAGTAGGGACACCCCTCTGAGCATTTCGTTTCAGGATCTTTGACACCTGACCTTGAGTGATGCCATACTGCCGAGCAATAGCACGCTGTTTCATGCCAGAATTTCGTAAAGCCACCACTCCATGACAAACAGCATTGTCAAGTTGACGGACCATCTCCAGAGGAAGCGGCAATAACTTTTGTAGACCTGCAACAGTTGTTTTCCACTAGTACAGAACGCAACAACCCTTATATACCCGATTGTGAAGCCAATCGTCAAATGTGCCTGTCCTTACATTTTGTCACGCCACCTGTGATATAATCCTGTTATTGACGTCTTGCTGTGAAAGACAATCAGTGACGTGGTTCTTTCAACAAAGACATCACCGAAGGGTAAAATAAACTCACCAGATTGATATACTGAGTTCAGAAAGTAAACCCAAGTAAAGAAAAAAAAAAATTCCATATTAAATGCCAAGTCTGTATATATAGAATATATATATATTTAAAGGGCCTGGCTTTATCTTTCTTTGCAACATCTAAAAAATATATCTGAAAATAATGATATGCAACATTTCTACAAGGCCAATTCTAAATTTCTAAACACAAAGTTGCACTTCATATTTTTGGTAGATGAGCAAATTACTGTGGACCGAGATTGAAGATATTTTACAAATGACTCTTGGAACTGAAACGAGAATTACTGTTTAGTCGTTCACTCCACTCAGTGGACGTTAACGTCGGGTATAAATCAGTGAGAAATAATTAAGGTGGAAATATCTTGTGGTTGTTGAGCAGGATACACACTGAACAAAATACAAGGATGCTTTTGAAGTTTATAGATGCCAAGTCGGTGACTGGCTTTGTTGGCCAAATTTTGGATCTCCCTATCAGCAATGATCTTCCTTTGAGCAAACCACATTTCCCAGTTGGCCTTCAAATCTAGTCGCCGACTGGGAATCATCTGTCGTGCAAAGTCCTTCATTTGCACGCCTGAACGCTTATCCACCTCCAAGGCCTTCATCCACAGCTTGATGGAGTAGTCTATGGCTCTTCCCTATGGGCTGCCAACCATTCTTCACACATTGCTCAGCTTGACACAATGGAAACCAAGATCATTGGAATCTTCCATGATATAGCTGAGTCTATGGGCCTATCACTTTTCCATTGCAGACTGTTCGGTGGTCGTTTTGTCTTCTACCACCTCCTTTGCCGTCTTGCACCCTCTACTTTTTCCGTACATTTTCTCTTCCAGGTTTACGCTGGGCGCACGTGGTCCACCAGCAACCTCCTTCTGGTGAAACTACCAAAACCCAGAATCACTGCTCACCTCCACTCATTTGTTCCTTTTTTCCCCTCCTGTGGAACCAACTTCCACATTCTCTTTCATTTCATTCTTCCCTCCAGTTCTTCAAGACAGTTATTCACTGCCATCTCAGATCATCCTCAATCCAAAACCAATATTTTTTTCTACCCTCGTTAAACGTCTCCAATGCCACCTGTTTTCAAATTTCCAGTTTTTCCTCCTGATCATTAGCTGCTGTCTCCACTTTGCCACCCCAGTGTCCTTCCCCACCCCACATTCTTCCCCACAGGCCGCATCCCTTATTTGTAAAAGTGTCCCTCTATTTTGTTATTTAACCCCACTGTTGCTGTGTTCCCCTCTCTCTTTACACTATCCTATTGTTCTGTTATGATCAGTTCCATCTTCTAGCTCCTCCATGAGCCTTTACTTTGTGTACAAAAAAGCACCCAAACAACAGTTTACAACCCAAGCTCTGTAGATGCTGCAATGTAGCTTTCTCTGTAGATGCTGCAATGTAGGCAAGTCATATATCTATAATAATTTATCTGATCCCCAGTTGGAGGCTCAATACTCATAGATCTTGACTTGTCGGGCGGTTATTGCTGGACTCATGCCCACTCTTGATTTGGCATTTATCATAATATATTTTCCTCTCCTAGATCTGTACCATACCAAAGGTTTGT
The DNA here is from genome assembly GCF_964187855.1 of Myxine glutinosa. Taxonomy (NCBI): domain Eukaryota; kingdom Metazoa; phylum Chordata; class Myxini; order Myxiniformes; family Myxinidae; genus Myxine; species Myxine glutinosa. The sequence goes on from NC_136264.1 coordinate 168,567,081, forward strand.
CTGATGCAAACCAAGACTCAGATCGCTCAATGAGAGCTCACAAACAAACTATCCTTGAAATGGAAGGTTTAAAATGGTAACACGACAATATTAGTGATGAGGGGGGACGTGTTTGCATGAGCATTGTGAGGAAGCCTTTATAAGAGGGGATGTGCACTTTGTTTTTGGAAGATTTTAAAGCGGCGAAGCCACTTCGATATTTGGCTATGTCCTTCGTTCCATCTGTCCATCAAAAATGAACAAGAGAAACCTTTCTTGCCCACCCTGTTTAATTCTAAAGGATTCTAGAGGGTAATTCTAAAGGGTTCTAAAGGGTCATTCTAAAGGGTTTTAAAAGGTAATTCTAAAGGGTAATGCTAAAGGGTTATAAAGGGTAATTCTAAAGTTTAATTCTAATTGGTTCTAAAGGGTAATTCTAAACTGTTCTAAAGGGTAATTCTAAAGGATTTAAAAGGGTAATTCTAAAGGGTTCCAAAGGGTAATTCTAAAGGGATCCAAAGGGTAATTGTAAAGGGTTCGAGAGGGTAATTCTAAACTGTTCTAAAGGGTAATTATAAAGGATTTTAAAAGGGTACTTTTAAATGGTTCTAAAGGGTAATTCTAAAGGGTAATTATAAAGGGTAATTATAAAGGGTAATTATAAAGGGTAATTATAAAGGATTTTAAAAGGGTACTTTTAAATGGTTCTAAAGGGTAATTCTCAAGGGTAATTCTAAAGATTAATTATAATTGGTTCTGAAGGTTAATTCTAAAGGGTATTTCTAAAGGGTAATTCTAAAGGGGTCTAAAGGGTAATTCTAAGGATTCTAAAGGGTAATTCTAAAGGGTAATTCTAAAGGGTTCTAAAGGGTAATTCTAAAGGGTTAAAAAAGGTAATTCTAAAGGGTAATTCTAAGGATTCTAAAGGGTAATTCTAAAGGGTTCTAAAGGGTAATTCTAAAGGGTTTTAAAAGGTAATTCTAAAGGGTAATGCTAAAGGATTCTAAAGGGTAATTCTAAAGTTTAATTCTAATTGGTTCTAAAGGGTAATTCTAAACTGTTCTAAAGGGTAATTATAAAGGGTTTAAAAGGGTAATTCTAAAGTGTTCCAAGGATAATTCTAAAGGGTTCCAAAGGGTAATGCTAAAGGGTTCTAGAGGGTAATTCTAAATTGTTCTAAAGGGTAATTATAAAGCATTTAAAAGGGTAATTCTAAATGGTTCTAAAGGGTAATTATAAAGGGTAATTCTAAAGGATAATTCTAAAGAGTAATTCTAAAGGGTAATTCTAAAGGGTAATTCTAAAGGGTTCTAAAGGGTAATTCTAAAGGGTTAAAAAAGGTAATTCTAAAGGGTAATTCTAAGGATTCTAAAGGGTAATTCTAAAGGGTTCTAAAGGGTAATTCTAAAGGGTTTTAAAAGGTAATTCTAAAGGGTAATGCTAAAGGATTCTAAAGGGTAATTCTAAAGTTTAATTCTAATTGGTTCTAAAGGGTAATTCTAAACTGTTCTAAAGGGTAATTCTAAAGGGTTCTAAAGGGTCATTCTAAAGGGTTTTAAAAGGTAATTCTAAAGGGTAATGCTAAAGGGTTATAAAGGGTAATTCTAAAGTTTAATTCTAATTGGTTCTAAAGGGTAATTCTAAACTGTTCTAAAGGGTAATTCTAAAGGATTTAAAAGGGTAATTCTAAAGGGTTCCAAAGGGTAATTCTAAAGGGATCCAAAGGGTAATTGTAAAGGGTTCGAGAGGGTAATTCTAAACTGTTCTAAAGGGTAATTATAAAGGATTTTAAAAGGGTACTTTTAAATGGTTCTAAAGGGTAATTCTAAAGGGTAATTCTAAAGGGTAATTATAAAGGGTAATTATAAAGGGTAATTATAAAGGATTTTAAAAGGGTACTTTTAAATGGTTCTAAAGGGTAATTCTCAAGGGTAATTCTAAAGATTAATTATAATTGGTTCTGAAGGTCAATTCTAAAGGGTATTTCTAAAGGGTAATTCTAAAGGGGTCTAAAGGGTAATTCTAAGGATTCTAAAGGGTAATTCTAAAGGGTAATTCTAAATGGTTCTAAAGGGTAATTCTAAAGGGTTAAAAAAGGTAATTCTAAAGGGTAATTCTAAGGATTCTAAAGGGTAATTCTAAAGGGTTCTAAAGGGTAATTCTAAAGGGTTTTAAAAGGTAATTCTAAAGGGTAATGCTAAAGGATTCTAAAGGGTAATTCTAAAGTTTAATTCTAATTGGTTCTAAAGGGTAATTCTAAACTGTTCTAAAGGGTAATTATAAAGGGTTTAAAAGGGTAATTCTAAAGGGTTCCAATGATAATTCTAAAGGGTTCCAAAGGGTAATGCTAAAGGGTTCTAGAGGGTAATTCTAAATTGTTCTAAAGGGTAATTATAAAGCATTTAAAAGGGTAATTCTAAATGGTTCTAAAGGGTAATTATAAAGGGTAATTCTAAAGGATAATTCTAAAGGGTAATTCTAAAGGGTAATTCTAAAGGGTAATTCTAAAGGGTTCTAAAGGGTAATTCTAAAGGGTTAAAAAAGGTAATTCTAAAGGGTAATTCTAAGGATTCTAAAGGGTAATTCTAAAGGGTTCTAAAGGGTAATTCTAAAGGGTTTTAAAAGGTAATTCTAAAGGGTAATGCTAAAGGATTCTAAAGGGTAATTCTAAAGTTTAATTCTAATTGGTTCTAAAGGGTAATTCTAAACTGTTCTAAAGGGTAATTATAAAGGATTTAAAAGGGTAATTCTAAAGGGTTCCAAGGATAATTCTAAAGGGTTCCAAAGGGTAATGCTAAAGGGTTCTAGAGGGTAATTCTAAATTGTTCTAAAGGGTAATTATAAAGCATTTAAAAGGGTAATTCTAAATGGTTCTAAAGGGTAATTATAAAGGGTAATTCTAAAGGCTAATTCTAAAGGGTAATTCTAAATGGTAATTCTAAAGGGTAATTCTAAAGTGTAATTCTAAAGGGTAATTCTAAAGGGTAATTCTAAAGGGTAATTCTAAAGTGTAATTCTAAAGGGTAATTCTAAAGGGTAATTCTAAAGGGTAATTCTAAATGGTAATTCTAAATGGTTCTAAAGGGTAATTCTAAAGGGTAATTCTAAAGGGTAATTCTAATTGGTTCTAAACGATAATTTTAAACTGTTCTGAAAGGTAATTCTAAAGGGGTTTAAAGGGTAATTCTAAAGAGTTCTAAAGGATAATTTCAAGGGGTTCTAAAGGGTAATTCCAAAGGGTTATCAAGGGTATTTCTAAAGGATTCTAAAGGGTAATTCAAAAGGTTTCTAAGAGGTAATTCCAAAGGGTTCTAAAGTCAGCATCTGGAAGTCCTGTAACTTGCATAGATTGCACGCATACTGCCAAACTACACCACTTGTTTCAGACACGGGTGCGATTTTTGTAGTAAGACAGAGGAGGCAGAGAGTGGAGTTTTCTGGAAGTTGGTGGGATCTCAGACATGGCAAGAAGAGTGGATATTTCTGATAAGAGGATGGTGGGAATTGTTTCATATTCATTAGTGCCGAAGAAAATGAGATGGAAAGCCAAATTTTTCAGAAACAAAGAAGAAAAGGTGAATACTTGCCAGGAGATGCTTAAGCTGTAGGAAATGGTGTCCATATTTTGGCAGTTTTACCTAAAATAGAAATGGTGTCAGGAGATGTTAGTAACGCTATTGGCGTGAACATTTGGCCAGTACAGTGGTGTGCAAAGAGAGTGTGGATTTGTAGAAGTTTAGGACACATTCAAGGGGAAGGCCAAGTATTTTCAGAAAGATGAGAACTGTCTGACTATAAATGGTGTTGAAAGATTATCGACTGAGCTTGTAAAATAATTTGAGGCTTTTTTAGAGTTAAAAAAAAATGCAAGGAAAAGGCAAGGCAATAATAAAGGACAGGGAGATAGCAGGAGGACCTGCTAAAGGAGATGGAATATATGAAGAATAATAAGTTATTAATTTTTTTTGACACTTATACTCGGAGTTGAAATACATGAAGAATAATGTCATTAAAATTTTTGACACTTATGCTCAGAGTTTGACGACAAAGATGTAGAAATATACAGTAATAGGGCAAGGCTATTTGATGGAGGAGAACAATATAGATTCGATTAGCTATACTTGGTTTGTTCGTCACAAATTCTTTACCAATGACTGTTAGGATGTGTTTTGGTTTTGTGCAATGTTAACACGTATTCACCAATAATTCTAAATTTAACGAATTGTTAGCCCCTGTCCCCTGCACAGGAAAATATGGGGTTTTGTGATCACTTTTGTGTGCGTCTGTGTGTGTGTGTGTGTGTGTGTATATATGTGTGTCTGTGTGTGTGTGTGTATGTGCGTGTGTGTGTGTGTGTGTGTGTGTGTGTGTGTGTGTGTGTGTGTGTGTGTATATATATATATATGTGTGTCTGTATCTGTCTGTCTGTCTGTCTGTCTGTGTATGTGTGTGTCTGTCTGTGTATATGTGTCTGTCCGGGCCGTAACTTTTTACGATTTGAGTTATTGTCGTCAAATTTTCGCCACACCTTTATTATGATAAAATGCAGAAGGCAAATTAATAATTTTGTCAAAAGGTCAAAGGTCAGAATCACATAAAATCGTCAATTTTCATACAATTGACCTGAATTTTTCAGAATTTGCATATTGTGTCACAGAGTTGGTTCACCAATCAAAATGTATAAGTTCCATTTTTTTTTTTTAGACCTAAAGTTCAAAGGTCAAGGCTGCATAAAATCATAAATTTTTAATTTTGTATTTTAAAAAAAACTGTTTTCATTATTTTGATCATACGGAAGAAGATGTCTGAATACAAATGGACGTGGACCGGCTTTGCATTTTCAGATGCTTTCTAGTTGATTATGCAGTGTCCTCAAATAAGTATTGGAACAGTGAAGTCAATTTTTTTTTAATTCTATAAACTCAAGAAATTTAGATTTGAGATCAAAAGATGAATGTAAGGCAAGAGTACAGAAGGTCAGCTTTTATTTATTAGTATTGTGATGCATATATGTTTCATGATTGGCGAACAATTGCAGTTTTTATGTTCGGTCCCCCCATTTTGGATAAGCATAAGTATTGTAATAGCTGACTGACAGGTGTTTTGTGTTGCTCAGGTGTTTCTTGTTGTATTGATCGTTCACACACAAAAGAGCTGTGAATGTCTAGTCTTGGTTTTAACCATTGCATTCTGTGAGTCTGCCTTTGGAGTCGGTTGGCAAAAACCAACACGAAGACCAGAGAACTGTTTATGAAAGAAAAGCAAGCAACTTGGAAACTGAAAGAACAAAAGAATTGTCTCTCCGAAAAGACCGTCTGGAAAACCCTCCCATCTACTTTCTCAACAATCCTCTTAAAGAAGTTCTGTCACTCAAGCTTTTGGGCCTCACTATCAGCCATGATCTTTCCTGGGAAAACCACATTTTCAAGCTGGCCTCCAAAGCCAGTCGCCGACTGGGCATCCTCCGTCGTGTGAAGTCCTTCCTTGGCATCTCTGAGCTCATCACCACATACAAGGCTTTCATCCGCAGCTTGATGGAATACTGCTCTCCCCGCTGGGCTGGTGCTCCTGCCTCACACCTAACTCGGCTTCACGCTGTACAAACCAAAGCTTTCAGGATCATTGGAATCTCCCGTGATGAAGCTGATTCTGAGGGCCTTTCGCTCTCTCACCGCAGGCAGGTTGGTGGTCTTTCTGTCTTCTACCGACTCCTCTCTCTCTGGCCTAGCTCCCCCAGCTCTGTCTGTGCTCTGTCCCCCAAATATTCCTGCAGGACATACCAGAACTGCCAGCAACCCTCTTCTGGTGAAATTGCCAAATCAAGACTCTGCTCACCTTCACTCTTTTATGCCTCTTTTTTCCCGCCTCTGGAACAAACTGTCACACTCTCTTCAATCCCACTCCTCCCTCCAGGTCTTGAAAACAGCTGTTCACCACCATCTCTTATCTTCCCCCATCCAAAACCTTGATCTTTTCTACCCCCGTTAATACACCCCAAATCCAGCTCTTTCAATCTCCGACTTCATTCCTGAAATTCCTAGTAGTGTCAATTTGTTGCTCTCTCTCATGCAATTTGTTTTATACTGTGTATTCCTTCCCTCCCCTTTATCCCCCCAGTGGCGGATCTAGGATTTTCTGCAGGGGGGGTGACTTCCTCGAGGCCCCAATGGGGCCGAGCCCGCTAGGGGGGCCCAGGGGGGGGGGGGCATGGAAATTTTCAATTTTGCTTGTTCTGAAATGCAATTTCCTGCATTCTGTGAAACAAATCTGCCTCACTGTTGGACTCCTAGAGTATGACGTTTTAGGTAGGGATTTTAATTTTTCATCAATGAGTTAAATTTTCGTAAGATAGGAAGAAATAAGATTGACCAAAACAGTGACCCGGTATCGGGATGAAGAATTTATCCCGACTATCAGTAATCGCTGGCCTACTTACAATATTACTTGACTGATCAGAAACAATGAACATGAATGTGAGCGGTATCAAACATGATAAATGTGACTCTGTCACCGGCATTTTCGTGCATAGAATTAATCACCATCATGGTCATCAAACAACGACGATGCCATCATTCGACGAGGGTGTAGATCCATGTATCGTTTGCAGATGTCCGCCTTTGAGATTGGCACCTCGTGTCCGTGCATAGTGATTACTGCCAAGTCGCTCAGCTTCTCCGTTGCCATCGTATTTCGGAGCCAGTTGTGGATACGCCTTAAACACGAGAACGACCTCTCTGCCTCCACGCTTCCCACTGGCAGCACAGCTAGAATCTTCAGTAGTTCTCGTAGATTGGGAAAGAAGGTGGCGTCAGCATGGAAGGTCAAAAGGCTGGTTACTGAGCTTGCGGATATAGGCAACTGCCTCTTCCAGTAATTCATCCACCTCTGCAGCTCACTTTGAAAGGCTGTTGGGAGCGGCATGACGTGGTTCCACTTCACCAGAAGGCATTGACCCAGCTCCTTCACTTCGGCAGTGCTCTGTTTCACGATTACCTCAGGAATGAGAGCACAAAGCTCATAATGCGCCCTTTTATCCTGACTGAACCGAGATTTCATCTCACTACATATCACGTCAAGGAATGGTATCGCTACAGTCCTCTTCCAATATTCGGCTACAGACTCAGATGGGCAGTTTTTTCGTTGTGTTTGTCGACCGCATACTCTTGGCCGTTGCTCAGTAGACCCAACTTTTTCAGCTACAGCTAGTACTTCCACGTACATATGCTGAAACCACTCGTCGATCCCTTTTCGGATGTCCACATACGAAAGGTTTACCTCTTCGATCTTCTGAAACCCGAAGTACACCTCCATCAGTCTACCTTGTAGCGATGTAACCAGTGGTCGCATAGGTTCCAGCAGTTCCTTTGCACACACGAAGTTGACAATATGGCCAAAGCTTGCCATCGTATGCCGTAGACCATTGGCTGCAGTCCTGGTATTTGTGTCCCAGCTCCATTCTTCATTGTGCGGATAGAATCTCTCATCAGTTGTGGGTTGACATGTTTCATCGAGAGTGATGACAATGTATCCGTACAGCTCGAAGATTGTTTCGAAGGCGGTATGCCTTTCGATCCATCTCGTCTTGCACAGGTTTTTTAGCTTGACCTTCTTTGCGTCTGGAGACAGGGCATGGATAATGACCTCCAAAAACCTCTGTCGCTTCGGTGAATTGTCAAAAAAGCTGAACAACTCTCGGCAATTATCCATCATATTTACAATGGATGGGATTTTGCAAGCATGGCAGATAACAAGATTGAGTCCATGCAGACAACAACCTTGATAATCCGCATCCGGCGCAAGCTTGGAAATTTCAGCTTGAACACCCTTCTTGTCAGAGCTCATTGACGCAGTTGTGTCGTATGCCTGACCCTTACAATCAGCAATTCTGATCTTATTTCTCTCAAGGCTTTTGTGAATTGCCTTGGCAATAGCCTGTCCAGTCGTATGTTCAAGGTCGCATATATCTATCAGCACTTCACGCTTTTTCGGTTTGGATGGATCAGCAAGGAAGTCAAGTAGGCAAATGCATACTGACAAAACCTCACGGCCTTGTGATGTTGTTTCATCCGCGGTGATTGCAAAGTGAGGGTGTTTTTCAAGGCATTTTCGAAAGTAGTCACAGAACAAGTCGGCAGCTACATTGATCAACTCAGTCTGAACCGTTTTACTGGTGTACCGAGCATTCTTCGGTCCAGAGATTAGATGCTCTTTCAGGGCAGGATTGCTCTCTGCCAGAAGACGAATGATAGCTATAAAGTTCCCTTCGTTGGCTACGGGTGCCTGAGCGAAATCCATCTTGTCGTCCCTATGCCCACATAAAGCGATCTGCTGTGTGGCACATAGCATCACCACGTCGACGATATATGGCAGTATCTGTTCATTTCTTTTGACATTTTGCGCCGCCATTTGATTGATCTGTACGTCAATGCGACCCTCGACGTTTGCCATCTGAGCTCGGATAATACCTGCCCATTCGATGCATATCTTGTGGTATTTCTTATCCTCGTGTCCACTCAGCGATTCCTTGGATTTATTGTAGTTTCTGAATGGAGTTTTAACAAAGACCCCAAGAGTTTCCTTTTCACGGTCACTCAAAAACAGTAAGCACGGTAAACACCAACCGCCTCTATGGTTGACGTGCTCACTGTATGCAAGCCATTTGTGGTGATCAAGCCATTTCCATTGGAATGTCAGGTACCGCCTTTTCGACTCGCAATATTGGGAATCCAGGGCATCAGACGTTGAAGGTTTCCAGCAATTGTCTATGAACCGAATCTTATCCGAGTCACTTAATGTTGATGATCCACGAATTACTTGTCCGACGTCATACGGCGAGACAGACACTTCAACTGTCGAGGATGCCACAGCGACGGCTGCCGCTGTACCATCAGAAGAAATAGAATTCGCAACAACACCATGCTGAGGTTGAAGTTCTCTTGGAGCTATCGGTTCTGTGTGTTCTGCCGTTGGCTCCGTGACCATATCAATCGCCTCAGGAGCTTCAGACGTTGTCGTACCTTCGCTGGAACTAGGCTTTTTAATGAAAGCGTCCAGGGTTCCTTGGCGACGTGTTTTCTTCCTTGGGTTGTCCATTTTTCAAACGCATGCTCAAATCTGAAATAAATTGATAATCAAGTTGAATAACTGCAATAAAGATGAAACGTATGGCTGATACAGCCATACGTATAACTGCAATAAAGATGATACAGAATGCCTATTCCCAAACAGTAGGATATGATTGACTAGGCCTAGGCCTAGTCAGGCCCCAGCGGCTTATCCTACACCTCGGCAGCATTAATCTAACTAGGGCCTACCTCCTGCTAATTAGAGCTTATCTTCAACCATAACGAACACTAAATTAATAGATAATATTACCAGGTGATGTAGATGGATTCCATAGGCCCCTTGCAAAACGGAAATCTGAAAGACCAAAAAAAACAATTTACTCTGTTTTAAAACATTGCTATTCCAAAAATAGGGAGCTGACTAGTCACCCCTGTCAACCCCCCTGGATCCGCCCTAGTCCCCCTCCCCCCACCCTCTCATCCCTCTCCCTCCCACAGATCTCCCGATGTCCATGTTCTCTACTGTTGTGCTTGTGTGCTTCCCTCTCTCTCCCGATCTTGTCCTCCCTCCCTTTATTTTTTTGTGTCCATTTATGTTTTTTGTGTTTTATGTGCTAATGTGTGTTTAATGTGCTAGCTTTCACACGAGCCTCGATCCTGTATCCAAAAAAAGAAATAAATTTCATTTAGAATGATGGCACAAAGATTGGACATTGCAAATACAACAATTTGGAATATCTTAACAGAGAAACCACTAGTGTGCTTGAGCAATAGACAATGACCAGGTCGGCCAAGGAAAACAACTGCAGTTGATGACAGAAAAATCATCAGAGCTGTGAAGAAAAACATGAAACAACTGTCAGTGACATCGTCAGCAACCTCTAGGATGCAGGGGTGAAAGTATCATGATCTAGCATTTGCAGAAGACTTACACAGCAGAATTACAAAGGTTACACTGCAAGATGCAAACCTCTCATCAGCACCAAAAATAGAAAGGCCTGTTTAGCATTTGCCAAGAAGTATAGAGGTGAGCCATTGAGTTCTGGAACAAAGCTTTATGAACAGATGAGACCAAGATAAACCTTTAACAAAGTGATGAAAAGGTGAAAGTGTGGAGAAAAAAGGACTGCATATGATCCAAAGCATAAGGATCCAAAAGGACTGCATATGATCCATATGATCCAAAAGGACTGCATATACTACCTTATATGTGAAGCATGGCGGATGTAGTGTCCTGGCTTGGGCTTGCATGGCTGACTCTGGAACTGGCTGATAAAACTAATGATGGCAGCAGCAGAATTAATTTGGAAGTGTACAGAAACATTTTGTCTATGCACAAGAAAATGCCTCAAAACTCATTGGGCGGCACTTCACCAGTAAGACAATGACACAAAACACACTGCTAATGCAACCATCGAGTTCATCAGGGGAAAAGGTGGAAGGTTTTAGAATGGCCAAATCAATTTCCTGATTTAAATCCATTGGAGCATGTATTTCACTTGCTCAAGAGGAGACTAAAGTCAGAAACCCACAAAACAATCAACAACCGAAAATGGCTGCAAGAAAGGCTTGGCCAAGCTTCTAAAAGGAAGATACCAAGAGTTTGGTGACGTCTGGGTCACAGGCTTAATACAGTTATTGCATGCAAGTGAAATGCAACCAAATACTAACTGTTATACTATTTTAATTTACTTTGAGTTTATTTGTTTCAATACTTATGCTTACCTAAAAATTATCTCCCTTGTTCTTAATATAACATAAAAAGTGCTATTATTATTATTATTATTTTTTTTGTATATAAGATCGAGGCTCGTGAAAGAGCTAACATTAATCACACAAAAAGTCAACCGACACATAAAACACAAAATAAGGGGAGCGGAACACAAGATGGGGAGAGAGGGGGAAGGACACAAACACAACATTTGAGAGCAAGGACATCGAGAGAAATGTGGGAGGGGGAGAGCTTGGGGTGAGCACAATGAGCACACGCACATGAGCACACCTCCGATCTAAATTATATTTTCTCAAAATATAATTAAATAAATTTATCTTTCACATATGAATATGAAAACCGAAACTGGTTCAAAGGTCAAACTTTGATTATTCCATAGGCCTACTCACTGACTGATGAGGTCATTGTGAGGACATGATTTTCTTCTCATGATAGTGCAATTCGCAAATAAGCATGTTAGTGGGAGAGGTATAAAACATATGGACAGTGCAAGGACTTCCAGCAAAGAAGTTGGAATTTCCAAAAAAAGTGGATCTGGGGTGAATTAGCAGGGGTAGAAAAGATCAAGGTTTTGGATGGGGGAAGATAAGAGATGGTGGTGAACAGCTGTTTTAAAGACCTCGAGGGAGGAGTGGGATTGAAGGGAGTGGGGGAGTTTGTTCCAGAGGCGGGAGAAAAGGGGAATGAAAGAGTGAAGGTGAGCAGAGAGCCTAGACTTTGGCAGTTTAACCATAAGAGGGTTGCAGGCAGATCTTGTGCGACCTGAAGGAATATTGGGGGGACAGAGCACAGAGAGAGCTGGAGGAGCAAGGCCGGAGAGGAGTCGGTAGAAGACAGAAAGACCACCAACCTGCCTGCGGTGAGTGAGTGAAAGGCCGTCGGAGTTAACTTCATCACAGGAGATTCCAATGAATCTGAAAGCTTTGGTTTCAACAGCGTGAAGCCGAGCTAGGTGTGAGGCAGGAGCACCGGCCCAGAGGGGGGAACAGTATTCCAGTATTACAGAGGGGGGGGGGGGGGGGAATTTTACGATGGTAAAACAAATACAGACTTGGCATTTAATATGGAATATTTTTTTTGTGGGGGTGAACTTACTTTTCAAGATGTCTTAGAACCAAAAGTTCATTGGAATTATGTTGAAATTATTCTAGATTTTGTTAATGTGACCTTTAAGAGAAACAAAAACCACATTTGACATTTCGAAACAAATAAATTGATCCTTGAAAGTGATGTAAACTGATATCGAACTCAATTCATGGACAGTACTGTGTTAAACTTCTGTACGTTTTCCAGAAGTATGTCTTTATTTTGCACATTAGCCAAATTTTTTTTTAACAAAAACAAACGTTAAATTACGACTGGGATTACGGACAGTAAAATTACAGTTCAGTACTTCATGTAACCCCCACGAGCATTCAGGAGAGCACGTACACGTTGAGGCATGCTATTCACGAGATTTGCCAAGGTTTGGACAGGAATCGCTTGCCATGCAGTGACAATAGCCTGCTGCAATTCACGCACAGAGGTCGGCTGCTGGTCCAAGTGGTCGATTTGACGCGTTAATTCCACCCACAAGTTCTCCATCGGATTCATATCCGGGGACATGGCAGGCCACTCCATATGACCTACACCACGGTCAGCAAGAAAGTGTTAGATCATGCGAGCACGATGAGGCCGTGCATTGTCATCTTGGAAGACAAAGTTTCAACGAAAGGCTGCACGAGCAAATGGAAGCAATGTTTCTTCCAGAATGGCCCTGTACTTGAACTGGTTCAGGTTTCCATTCAGAACAACCAGGTCAGTTTTGCCCCCTGCATGAAAAGCAGCCCAAACGGTCACCTCACCACCTCCAGCTTGGACTCTTGGCACTATACAATCTTTGTTGTAGGCTTCATGCACTTGTCTGCGCACTCGGACGCGGCCATCTTGACGATAGACCAGAAATCTAGACTCGCCACTGAAGATCACGTGATTCCAGTGTCCTGGCTGCCATTGACGGTGCTCTCTGGCCCACTGCAATCGGCGCTGGCGGTGTTGTCTGGTCAGGCGTGGCTTTCTCAGGGGACGCCTGGCACGATAGCCTGCTTGAACCAGTCGTTGGTTGACTAGCCTTCTGGATACAGGCACATTTGTCAGTTGCTGCCACTCAGCCCTAAGCCGATTAGCTGACTTTGTACGGCCATTGCGGTCTAACCGGTGCAGCTGGCGATCATCCCTCCTTGTGGTTCTGCGGGAACGTCCTGGCCTCGGTATTGGAGTAGGGACACCCCTCTGAGCATTTCGTTTCAGGATCTTTGACACCTGACCTTGAGTGATGCCATACTGCTGAGCAATAGCACACTGTTTCATGCCGTAATTTCGTAAAGCCACCACTCCATGGCAAACAGCATTGTCGAGTTGACCGACCATCTCCAGAGGAAGCGGCAATAACTTTTGGAGACGTGCAGCAGTTGTTTTCCACTAATACAGAACGCAACAACCCTTGTATACCCGACTGTGAAGCCAATAGTCAAATGTACCTGTCTGTACATTTTGCCATGCCACCTGTGATATAATCCTGTTGTTGACTTCTTGCTGCGACAGACAATCAGTGACATGGTTCTTTTAACAAATAAATCACCAAAGGGTAAAATAAACTCACCAGATTGATATACTGAGTTAAGAAAGTAAACGCAAGTCAAGAAAATAAAAATATTCCATATTAAATGCCAAGTCTGTATGTGTAGAAATACCAAGAAATAAAAGACGATCTTCTGTAATCTTGCCTCATATTCATCTTTTGATCTCAAATCCAAATTTCTTAAGGAGGTATAAAGCAATAATAAATTTGACTTCACAGTTCCAATACTCATGGAGGGCACTGTATTTGACCTCATCATGTTTGCTGAGGTTACACATAATTTAAAAAGTCGAGTAGAGCCATAGGGTGTGTCACCGTGGGTGACTACGTGTGGGTATTTCATTTGTTTGAAGTTTATCCTTGTGTGTTGTGGGGATGAAAGTGGCTAATTAACTGATAACTGCCAACTATGCGATCACAGGGTTTCTCCATTGATTAATACCCCTCACATTGGCTGACTGTGATTGGACTCCTGTTTTAGTAAATAAGGGGGGCCACAAAAGTAAGAGGGGTGGAGCTCTGGAGGGAGGAGAGTGAAAATACCACAATGGCAGTCCAGTGCAATCCAGATTTGTGTCAAAAAAGCTTCTCTGATTTGTGTCAGAGCTAAGTGGGCCAGCAGAATGGACATCAGCCATTATCGAAAGCTGTAATCTCAGGGAAATGTCTTGTATTTTGTTTACATATTTATGTTCGGCTCAAGTTTGCGGCCAGGACTTTTATTTTATGGGAATTTATTTGAGCTATCTTTGTTTTGTGCTTCAATGATTCCAGTTGATTTCCTGATTTCTAGCGTCCATTGTTTGATATTATGGTTGGGAAATGGCTCAGCAGATGGCTTATAAAAAGGTTCCATAAGTCAATAAAATGTTAGTAACATAACTTTGGAGTACATAGCAGGAGGGAATTTTCAGATGAGCTGAAATTTTAGCTCGAAACGATAATTTGCGTCACGGCTAGGAGATGGTGACATATCGTGAAATATTGTTCATTGAGGGGAAATTAAGTTGGGTTCATCAAGTTCTGATCTGTCTATGAATTTTTTCACGACTACATGATCAATCAAATGGAAACCTTTCGATAAATTAAGTTCCCACCACTGAGCTGTGACTTCATGGTTGGTCAGCATGCTCGTACAAATTATTCACAATTTCAATGAGGTCATGAGATGTTGAGTAGCCAGACCTGTTGCCACACTGATTGATTTCTGTCAATTTTATCCCTAATATTACTTAACAACCATTTCACTGCAAATTTCTCTGCTACCTTTGAAAAGTGGTCAGTTAAAGGCACTGGTCTCAATTTTCTCCATACTGGTTGAGTTGATTTCGGAATTGGAACGACAATTGCTCTCTTCCATTGAGTGGGAACAGTTCCTTCAGTGAAGGAAGCATTGAGAATATTGGTTATTACTCCCGCCAGTGAGTAATGCACTCACTCGTGTCCGTGTGTGTGTGTTCGTGTGTTTGTGAACAAGATATCTGGAAAAGTTCTGAACGGATTTGGATGAAAGTTGGTGGGATGATTGCCCTTGGGATAAGGAAGAATTGATTCTTTTTTGGTGAAGCTCAGGATATTATTCCCGATCCAGGAATTTTTTTAAAGGATTTTTTTGCCATTGAAAGATAGGGCTCTTTTTTTTTTTAACAGTATCTTTTTTTTTTTTCTTTTTTTTTTTGGATACTGAATCGAGGCTCGTTAAATAGCTAACATTTATTTCACAAACAAATCAACCAGACAAACAAAATATATAAAAAGAGGGAGTGGAAGACAAATGGGGAGAGAAGGGGAAGCACACAAGCATAACATTTGAGAGCAGGGAGATGTGTGGGAGGGAGAGGGCTTGGGGGGAGGAGGCGTGGGAAGGGGGGTGGGGGGGGGGGTTAATCATCAATCTTCTATATATTCTATTTTTAATATTGTGATATGAAAATAGTTTTCATATTTGTTGTAAATGTAGTTTAAACTCATGGTTATGCGTTAGAGCGGTGTATTTTTTTTAGCAGCGTCATCCTCAATGTTCATTTTTTTTTCTTCTAATAAAGACATATTCTGTCATTTTAAAACCAGCAAAGTGTGTATTAGGTTTCCCCGTTTAATAAAATGTATCGTTTGATACGTATAATGCTTTAAAACTGTTTTTTTGTTTGTTTGTCTTTTACTTCAGAAGAGATATCAACATTTAGCTCAGCGAATGTCATTCGTGGTGTCAGTATTTGATAAACTTATAAAGGCTTAGTTCCAGATTTGTCAATGGCTGAGGTATATTAACAAATGAATAAAACAGATTTGGCAAAATTCCAACTTTTAAAAAAAAAGATCACATATTCACCCAGGGTTGTGAGAGGCTGAAGAAGAAGAAACCTCGCATGGGCTTCCCAGACCAAATAAATAATTCTGGTTCTGGCTCTGCGATTTTCAGGTTTATTACTCCCGCCAGGGAGTAACGCATTCGATCGTGTCCGGCCGTGTGTGTGTGTGTGTGTTCGTATGTTCGTGTGTTTGTGAACAAGATATCTGGAAAAGTTCTGAACGGTTTTGAATGAAAGTTTGTCGGATGTTTGCCCTTGGGATAAGGAAGAATTGATTAGTTTTTGGTGAAGCTCAGGATATTATTCCGGATCCAGGAATTTTTTTGGGAAAGATTTTTTCCGTTTTACTGCATTAAAGCTTTTAATCTTATTCTTAAATGATGTTTTTTTTTTTTTGTTTGTTTTTTTGTATACAAGATCGAGGCTCGTGAAAGAGCTAACATTAATCACACAAAAAGACAAACCGACACACAAAACACAAAAAACAAGGGGAGCGGCAGACAAGATGGGGAGAGAGGGGGAAGGGCACAAAAGAGAGGGGGAAGAGGGGGAAGGACACAAACACAACATTTGAGAGCAGGGACATCGGGAGGACTTGGGGGGAGGTGGGAGAGGAATAAAACATATGAACACTGCAAGGACTCTGGGGTGAATTACCGGGGGTAGAAAAGATCAAGGTTTTCGATGGGGGAAGATAAGAGATGGTGGTGAACAGCTGTTTTAAAGACCTGGAGGGAGGAGTGGGATTGAAGGGAGTGGGGGAGTTTGTTCCAGAGGCGGGAGAAAAGGGGAATGAAAGAGTGAAGGTGAGCAGAGAGCCTAGACTTTGGCAGTTTAACCATAAGAGGGTTGCAGGCAGATCTTGTGCGACCTGAAGGAATATTGGGGGGACAGAGCACAGAGAGAGCTGGGGGAGCAAGGCCGGAGAGGAGTCGGTAGAAGACAGAAAGACCACCAACCTGCCTGCGGTGAGTGAGTGAAAGGCCCTCGGTGTTGACTACATCGCAGGAGATTCCAATGATTCTGAAAGCTTTGGCCTCAACAGCGTGAAGCCGAGAAAGGTGTGAGGCAGGAGCACCAGCCCAGAGGGGGGAACAGTATTCCATTGAGCTGCGGATGAAAGCCTTGTATGTGGTGAGGAGCTCCGGTGTGCCAAGGAAGGACTTCACACGACGGAGGATGCCCAGTCGGCGACTGGCTTTGGAGGCCAGCTTGGAAATGTGGTTTTCCCAAGAAAGATCATGGCAGATAGTGAGACCCAAAAGCTTGAGCGACAGAACTTCTTGGAGAGGATTGTTGAGAAAGTAGATGGGAGGGTTGTCCAGTCGATCCTTTCGGAGAGACATTGTAAGAGTGTGAGATTTGTCAGGATTGAAAGACATGTTCCACTTGTTTGACCAGTCTGTGATTTTGTCCAGGTCTGCAGAGAGTGAGGAGGCTGCAGACTGCCGATCTGAGGGATGAGGAATGGATCGACAGAGAGTAGAGTCGTCAGCAAAGAGATAGAGAGGATTTTCAAGAGAGTCAGAGAGATCATTGATGAAGACCAGAAAAAGCACAGGGCCCAGAACACTACCTTGGGGAACTCCAGCCTGAACAGGAAGAGGAGATGAGAGAAACCCATTCAGGGTCACACGTTGACTACGACCAGAGAGGAAGTCCACCAGCCATGCGTGGAGATTTCCATGGATACCAAAGGAGGAGAGTTTGGTGAGCAGAGCAGGGTGCCAGACCGTATCGAAGGCACGTGAAATGTCAAGGGAGACAGCTCTAATTTCCTGTTTGGCGTTGAGGACCTCCATCCATTGTTGAGAAAGCAGAAGCAGCATCTCCAGAGTAGAGTGACCAGGTCTGAAACCAAATTGATGATCAGAGATCAAGCCATTGGAGAAGAGGAAAGATTTAATATCTGAAGCAATGATGGATTCCATGACTTTGCTGATAATTGGGAGAAGGCTGATTGGTCTGTAGTTGCTGGGATCTGTTTTTGCACCTTTTTTGTGCAAACCGGTGATGTTGGCTGATTTCCAAGCAGATGGCAGATGACCTTGAGCAAAAGAGAGGGTGAAGAGAACAGAAAGAGGGAGTGAAAGAGCAGAAGAACATGATTTTAGGACCCGTGGGCTGATGCCGTCAGGACCAGTTGCAGAATCAGAGTCGAGGGTTGACAGAAACTTTTCCACCTTGTCAGTAGGAAAGGACACAGAGTCCAGGAGCAGCTGGGTACGACTGGGTACGGTGGGTACAGAGAGGGATGGGTTTGGGACACAAGATTCAGAGGCAAAAACAGAGTTGAGGCATTCAGCTTTTTCATGTGCGGAGTCAGCCGTTAAGCCATTTGAGGTGAGGGAGGGGATGGAGGGGGAACAAACACCAGAAACAGATTTGACCAGACGCCACCAGGATTTGGAAGAGGGAGACAGATAAGAGAGTTCGGGCTTGAGAATGGTGAGATATTGTTTCCTGGCTCTCCTGAGGGTGGACACACACTTGTTTCGGGCTTTGTGAAAGGAAATGAGATTTCCTTCCGTTGGATTTGCTTTCCAGGAGACGAAAGCAAGTTGTTTCAGGGCAACAGCCTCACCACAAGATTCCGTGTACCATGGACGGGAGGAAGGGTATGACAACTGAAGACGAGATGGTTTAAATCTGTACATGAGAGAGAGCAATTTACTTTGAAAGAATTCCCAGGATGAGTTGATGTCAGAGGCGGTAGAGATGGGAGACCAGTCCAGATGATTGATGGCTGCTTGAAGACCGTGCCAGTTGGCCTGAGTGAAATGCCAGACTCATCGACGCTGAGGAGGCTCTCTGAGAATGGTCAGAGAGATGTCCACTTTGACAAGCACATGATGAGATGAGCCGATTGGAGCAGAAGAAGAGCAGCAGACATTTTCAGGGAAGTTTGTCATAACCAAATCCAGAAGAGAAGATGCTCCGTTGACTGAGATCCGGGTCGGGAAATTGACAGATTGTGTCAGTCCCAGTGAGTCGCAGAAGTCCTTTGCTGAAGAGCCATGGCTGGTGAGAGAGGTACCCACACCCAGCCAACTGGCATGGTGACAATTGAAATCACCACATATGAGGAAGAGAGAGTTGGGATGGGTAGATAGAAGTTGGTCCATATTATCAGACAGTGAGATGTAGATGGAGTCATCGCTGTTTGGTGGACGGTACAACACACATATGAACAAAAGGTGGGAGCGAAGGGGAAGCCGTAGCCAAAGGTATTCCTGGGGGTGAGGTGGAGAGAGGGCAGTGGAGGGCGAGTGAGGAAGAGAGTTTTTTATAAAGATAGCAACCCCACCTCCAGGACGAGGCTCAGGTCTATCATACCGGAGGAGGGAGTAACCTGGGAGAGATACCAAGGCATCAGAGACATCATGAAGGAGGAAAGTTTCTGTTAAGCAGATCACATCTGGTTTGTCAGAAGCAACCTGTATGGAGAGGTCAGTCAAGTTTGAGCGAAGGCCCCGGATGTTTGAGGTCCATACCGTTAATGAAGAGGAAGGGGGAGCATCGGGTCCAGAACAGGGGGGGGGGGGGGGGTAGGGGTAGGGTAAGATGTGGAAGAGGAGGAAGAGGTAGGGAGAGCTGTTGAAGGTGTGTCAGAGATTTCAGAGATTTCAGAATAGCTTGGAGAAAGGGAAGAATGGGGCGGACAAAAGGTTTGATGGAGATTGGGTGTTAGGCACAGTGAGGTGTTATTTGAGGAGGGGGAAGAGCGAGGCAGAAGGTTTGGGGAGATGAAGGTGAAAGTTGGAAGGGGGAAGAAGCAGGGAGGATGCTTTGAGGAGGAGGGGTGAGAGGGGAGTCTAGGAGGGGAGGAGCGAGGGAGAGTCTCGGAGGGGAGGGGTGTGGGGGGAGTTTAGGAGGGAGGGGAGGGAAGGGGCAAGGGGGGAGATTTGAAAGGGATGGGTGATGGGGAGGATTTGGAGGGGAGGGGTGAGATTGGATTTTGAAGAGTGTACAATTCATGGGAAACGAACATTTTTTGCAAAATGAGTTTGAGACCTTCGAGTCAAAAATACGTTTGAGGACACTGGAGGAGGGGTGGAGTTCTGGATAGTTTAGGGAATGTAGAAAGGAGGAACTGTAAGAGATGGTATTATATATATTTTTTGGAATGAATAGATTTGGTGAGCAAGACGAAAGCATCCTTTTGTAGGAAAAGAAGAAAAGGGTGTTATAATATATGAGAGAAAATAGTTGTTCAGGGGAGAGATTATACATTTCTAACCGCGTGATCGCGAACGAAGAACGAACGAACAAAAAGAACAACAAATAAACGAATAAGACCTGGGAAGGAAATATTTTTTTGGGGTTTTTTTTTTTTTTTTGTGAGTACAGATATTAAACAAGGAGGTACGGGGTGAACGACTGGGACGAAACAGAGAACGAAAACTAATTTCAGCGCATTCGACGAATCACTGAGAGAAAAACGAAACCACAAGGTCGGAGACGGTACGGTAGTCTAAGCCTACGAGTACTAGGCCGCAGAATACTCGATACCATTAACCGACGATTGTGTATACATGTACGAAAAATTAGCACCGAAAATTTTCCAAAACATACGCTATAGGTACACACACCGAAAGATAGATACAGTCTCGACAAAAACACGATTGTGCTAGATCACTTAGCTTCGAGAGCGTGAGCGCATGGAGCAGCTTCGAAAAGACGTGATCTCGCCGTGATCTCGCGAGATCCAATCAGTTTCCAACTTTCAATCAGTTTTTCTCCTCTAATTCCGAGATATATCAAAATATATTCTCTGACAGTTAGGGCTTACTTTCTTTTTCATTTATTGTTTTGGGGAGAGGGGATGTTAAACAAAACGTATTATTCCAACTAAACCCACGGCGGGAGTATGTGCTCTACTGAGTGGCGTTCCAGTTGGACCTGTTTTGGTCATAAGTTCACAACAAGTTCACATGCAGATTCCCAAATTATTCGAGCAGGAATCCTATCCGGTCCTGAAGCTTTGTTCTGATTCATATGCTGCAGGACTTTGTCCACTTCATATTTCGCTATGTGTGGGCAAGGCTTGGGTGCAGGAAGGTACGTACGCCGGTAGGACATCCACACGTAGAGGTGTACCACCATGTGTGATTCCAGTAATAAATAATTGTTGATGCTGTTGATATCCCTAGCATATCCTCCGGTCACTGGAAGGAGGAGAATTTAATGGGGGGTTGTGTGTTTCCCCTGTTAGTCATCACCCTAATTTGATGGCACCATTTCGCTGGATTGCTCCTTTTAAACTTCTGCACTCTTCCATGATAGAAATCCCTCTTGGCTTTGCCAATCATTCTCGATATTTTGTTTCTTACATCTCTCCAATTTTGAGTCATCTTTTTAAAAGCCTTTGTCGCTTCATAATGGGAACCTTAATGCATGCAGACATCCATGGCTTAGCTTTAATGTGGCATTTGACTAGCTTGGAGGGAAAATGTGTTTCCAACGCTGAGTTCAATGTTTCATTGAAGATGTCACACTTTGCTTGTCCGTTAACTTTCTCCATTAGTTCAGACCAATTATAGTGAGTTATCCATTGGCCAAAGTATCACAGTGCTGAGTCCTTGATTGGTCTGACTTGGCGAGTTACCATATGGAGTTTGGCTGGGACACTTGTGTTGGTCTCCATACGACTGTGTTTGTCCACTCCTTCCAATGGGTGGTAGGATCTCCCTTGTAGAACGTGTGAACATTTGTGATAATTTTATCGAATATCGCTTCTTGACCATTTCGAGTTTAGACTGCTTAGACACTTTGAGCCTTGAGAACTTTAAAACCTTTCAGATACTTTAGATCCCTTTAGAAGTTTTAGACCCTTTTAGATATTTTAGACCCTTAGAATCCTGGCGACCTTTACACACTTCATACCTCTTGACCCTTAGACCTTTTAGACCTTCAGACACACTAGATCCTCTTTAGACGCCTTAACCCCTATAGACCCCTTCAGACCCTTTAGATCTGTAACTACTATTGGAACATACCCTTTAGAAGACTTTTACACCCCTATAGATCATTTTCGACGCTTTTAGACACGTTTAGACCCTTTAGGCTCTAATAGACTCCTGAAGACCTTTACATCATTTTGACCACTTCGACTCCATTT
Organism: Myxine glutinosa; assembly: GCF_964187855.1. NCBI lineage: Eukaryota > Metazoa > Chordata > Myxini > Myxiniformes > Myxinidae > Myxine > Myxine glutinosa. The sequence goes on from NC_136264.1 coordinate 168,588,910, forward strand.
TACTCATTGGACCCTCTTTAGACCCCTTTAGCCCGTTTTAGATCCATTGGACCTTTTAAAACCCTTTAGATCCTCTTTGACCCTTTAGAGCACTTAGACCTTTAGAACCTTTTAGACCACAATACGTCCGTATCTAACTCTCTGTTTCGTGCAACATTACTGGGGGCAACTTTATTATTGATCAATAATTCCAAAAATATTATAAGCATTCAGAAAATGTGTGTCAATCCTCAACATTGCTCATAAAAGCGTAAAAATCGAATAATTTCGGTAAATAATGTCACGTTAAATTTTGCTGACCAGTCGATGCACGTGATGAAATAGGCCAATCAGCGTTACCGTCTTTGACGCTCAGTGAAATTGATGACGTAGTTTCCCAGAATAATCCAATCACGGTCGCCTGCCATTGCACTGCGAACCAAAGATGGCGGCGCCCACGGAATGCAGTTCTATGGCGGATCGTACATTTTCTTCAAAATTTTGCGTTATGCACGTAGATTCTACAACAAAAAGTAACTCATCGTGTTCAATAATGAATCGTGGAAACGATTTGTCGATGTCGCTAGCAAATGGGTGAATTAGGACTGCAAAGACAGTGATATAGTTACCGAGATTGCAACAACGCTTGGTATTGATTTTCACGATACTGCTACATGCATTGCGGCTCAGCCCTCGCCGTCGAGTAACATCGGCTACCACTACAATTGCTACAAGCGCTTCTGTGACATCAGTAAAATCAGAAGAAAAGAGAAGTCATTTGCAAAGAAATCTACTTCTCAAGGACAAGGTATGTGTAAACTCATGCACCATGCATTGAGAATGACTTTAAAATTAACTTATGTAACGTTAGATTGGACAAGGACATGTGAATGATGATGATGATGATGATTTGGTGGAAGACTAAGTTAGTGACTGTATCATGTTCAACTTGCTGTGGTCGTACAATTTTACTGTAATTTTGGAATCATGGTTATTCAGGGAATTATAAATGTCAATGATTTGATATTAAACTTAAAGCCATTATTGGAGGGGGCGGACATAGATGACAGGAACTTTTGCAAATCTGTTAACTGGGGATCAGCGAAGCAGGTGCATACAAGAGCCTTCCATGTGTGTTTCCAGAAAGGAATCGGTTCCAGTCAGGACTTTTCCCAATTTCCCTGCCTCTTTTTCTCTCGGTGTCGGTGTTGTGTGTGGTTTAGTTTGTGGTTTATGTTTCAGTTTGTGTGGGTGCTTATGGCTCAAACGAGATTGAGCGCATAAATGTTAATAATAATAATAATAATAATAATAATAACAATAATATATTCTTATCATTAATACTCTTAGTATTATTATTATTATTATTATTATAAATGCACGTTATTAATTTATGAAGCCCAACAGATAATAACATGTTCACTGAACAATCTGATTAAAAAGCCAGGAAGCCATCATACACTTCATGTACCATTTGTTAATATGCATTTTCATCAACTGCTCGTTATAAATTTCTGAGCACCCCTTGTGCGTGGGGACATGGATATTCTTAATCAGTGACACATTTCCTACAAACCCATTAAAGTTTTACATTGCCCCCATCGTTGTTGCACGAAAATTGAAAATTAAGCGCATATATACCCGATGCATTGCATGCCCTATGGCCTATGATATCGTTTTGACCCTTTGGACCTGACAGACACTTATAAGCCCCTTTTAAGACCCCCTTTAGACTCCTGAAGATTTTTTTACAACTTTTAGACCACTTAGACCCCTTGGTGCTTAGACCTTTTCGATATTTATACCAATTGGACCCACTTTAGACACCTTTAGACTCCTTACACCCACCATTTAGACCCAAACTACTATTGGAAAATACCTTTCTGATCCTCATACCCCTTTATATCTCTTAGATCTTTAAACCCCAGAAGACCCATATATATATATATACAGACTTGGCATTTAATATGGAATATTTTTTTGTGGGGGTATATATACAGACTTGGCATTTAATATGGAATATTTTTTTGTGGGGGTGAACTTACTTTTCAAGATGACTTAGAACCAAAAGTTCATTGGAATTGTGTTGAAATTATTCTAGATTGTGTTAATGTGACCTTTAAAAGAAACAAAAACCACATTTGACATTTCGAAGCAAATAAATTGATCCTTGAAAGTGATGTAAACTGATATCGAACTCAATTCACAGACAGTACTGTGTTAAACTTCTGTACGTACTAACCCTATCCCTAACCCTAACCCTAACCCTAACAACTTCCTTCTAAAACTCGTGCTTTACCGTCTTCCCTTACACGAAGCACTTCCCTCGTCATTATCATCCAACCTAATCTCTCTACGTCCCCTCTACCTGTACAAAAGTCACTACTTAAATATTGGTCTCCTATTGTCATCTCTAAATCCCTAACAATATCCTTGCCCGCCAACGGCTAGTTTATACTGCCACCCCATAATCTAAAGGTCATGGGCCCCAACAAAAAAAGAATGGTAAAGCTACCATTCGCCAACACTATGGCTAATCGTCCACTCCACTCGAGCCTCTTTCTGTGCAGAAATACATCGTCATTACAGCTCGGCTTCGAAAAGCCGAGCAATGCATGCGGCTGGTTAGTCTCCTGTAGGTTGGGTCCGTCCGGCATTTCGATTCAGAGGAGGAGGCATGCTTGGGCCAAGGTTCCAGGCGCCATCTCTGTGCGGGGCCTTTCGGTCTCCGGCACGGTGGCCCAACCACCCCCGGTCGGAGCACCGCGCCCACCAGGGGGCGAAGGTCCGACCTCTCCTTCCTCCCCTCGAACCATGCCGATCGCCGCTACGACGCAGCACCGACCATACAGGGTGGGGCCCAGCACGAATCATGCACGCCACCATGGCAACGATCCCCGCCGGTCCCCGCAGCACACAAAGCGCACCACGCCCCGAGAGCTCGCGTCGGCTATAAGTCGGCCTAACCGCTAACCCCCCGGTCTGGGTCGATGCTTGAGCCGCATTCTCAAACCACACGACCCTTTCCATACTCGCACATCGAGGCGCTCCAGCGCCTCCCATACACCCCCTGCATTCCATCACCGCACGCTCTCGTGCACACCACCCAGGCGCACTCATGCCGTTTGCACACTCCATTATCACACACTCCTCTGTTACACACTCTGTAACACACTTGGCCATCGCACACCCTCGCGTACACTCTCCCGTTACGTACTCCGTAACAACCACGGGTGTGCACTCCTGCACACACCCAATCACGCGCTCTGGTGTGCACTCCTGCACACTCTCTTCGGCCATCGCACACTCTGTGTCACCCTCTGTTCCACACTCTTCTTCAACACACTCTTCCCACATACACTCCGTCTTACACTCACGCTCCGGCACCGTTCGCACACGCGCACCATTCACCTTCACACAGCGCACCACGGACCTTCCACGAGCGCCCGGGTGACGTCGCGATCCTAAGCGCGTGAAAAATATTTTCGCGCCATACACGCTCCTACTCACCTTCGGGATTCTCTTCTCCGCCAACCCCACCTGCAAACTTTCATTTGGGTTAGGCAGCACGACCTCACGATGCGAACACGGACTTTGCACGTATTCCATCTTTTTCTCCCATTTAATTCCTATCTCTGCCGTCTCTTCAACCCCAATTTCAATTATAATTTTTTCATTTTCTTTTTCCTCGACGACCGCCGGTACTAATAAAATTTTCTCTTCTAATTCGGTGGCTGTCAGCTTTTCCATACCCCGTGTCGCGATTTCTACCCCGGTCAACTTGGCTGTGCTCTGCTCAAACTCGCTCTTCCCGCATTTCTCAAATCGCGTTACCTTGTCGCGTACCAATGCGACTTCCTCGCTCGACCTGCGCTCAATGTCCTCCCCCATTTTCTTTATTAACTCCCCTCAGGTGTCCATTCTCCCATTTATTTTATCCATGTCATTATTTATCCCCCGAAGTTCATTTGTTTGAGCCCCAATGGTTTCTATCAATTCGCTCTTCATTTCTTTCATTTCTGCCCTTGATTGGTCCCCCTCCCTTTTGATGGATGCCATGAGTTGAATCATGAGTGCGTACAGGTCCGAACCCGCTGGCACCGCGCGCTCGGCCCTCGCCGCCACGTGCGAGGTGTCGCCATTTTCTTCCCCTGCTACCTCTACTGCTTCCTCCTCTATTTCTCCCAAATCTTCCTGGGGGTCCTGGGTTATTACCTCTTCTCCCTCATCTATCTCCTTTACCCCCACCGGCATCCGACCATCTTGGTTATCCATGGCACGAATTAAATTTGGATGTTATACTAAATTTCGGCCGCTCGTAATTTTGAGTGCGTTAGGCACACCTCGGGTCCAATCCCACTCCCCGACACCAATTGTTGCGGCCAATATGCACAATTGGTGTCCAAAATTTGGTTTAAAAAATTTAGTCTCAGGTTCCAAATCCGCACTCCTGACTACAAATTGTTACGGATCTCAACGCCGGCCTTTTCCCCTTACCAAGGGGGGATTAGTCTCCTTGTCTTTGACTAGCCGACGGGACCCGGAACCTATGACGTCCTTCCCGGACAGCGCGAAGTAGGGTCGTAGGACTAATCACTAATACCTAAGTACTCGCGCCGCCCAGAAACGAGGAAACAAGCCCCACCCGAATCACCGGTGTTGGTGGATATGCCGAGCGGTAGCGAACCCGTGTCCCGAGCCGTTATCAATGACAAAACCCGATCCAAGCGGTCTTAATCATGCCACGCTTACTCTATGATGGAAATCACATAAACAGTCGAATTTGGAAGAAAGGAAGAACAGAATTTATTTAACAATGTACAATGGTTCAGCAGAAGAAGACACAGTGCAGTCCTTAAGCAGTCTTATACTTATCCCCTGGCCAAACGGGCCTGTTCACACTCAGACACACTCACACTGGGTTTGCAGACGAAAATCAGCACGCCAGGGATGGCGTCCAGGCAGCTCTCCCCAAACTCGCACGGTGAAGAAGATGAATGCAGCGGCCAGGAGCTCTCCGCGTGTCGTTGGCCCGCACGGGATAATTACGGGGCGAATGGTAGGGCTGGCTTTGGCGGTTAATCACTCATGTGGCTGCATATGTAATAGTTCAATATACGGTCACAATGGCTTCCAAGTCCTCCATACTGTCGTGTGCACGCGCGTCCTCGTGCGTTCTCCAACAACCAATCCTCACCAGTGCTCTCCAACAAGTCCTCTCTCACAAGTTCTCATGAGTCCTCGACTCGAGCGCCTGCCTCTCCCTTCTCATAACTGAGGTGGGGGCCTCGCGCAAAGGGTTTTATTGCCACGCCCTTTGAACCCTCTGGAACTCACCACATTCTTCACCACGCCCTATCACGCCATGCCCTGGTTGGCTGGGAGCCCTTACCGTCATCGCCTCTGACATGCTCCTTGACTCTGCCACACCCCGACCTCACGCTCCTCCCTCTTTTCAGGCCTACCTCGTGTCCCTTGGCTAGTTTTGAGCCAACAAAGGGCAGCGAACGCTGCTGGCAGCCAAAGCCTAACAAATTGCGGGTAGCCAAAGCGTAACAAACTTGAGGGATGCCAAATGGGGCGTGGGATCGATTATGCCCACTGATGTAATTGGGGGGGGTGGCGCAAAGATGAAAGGACCTAAGCTCATTTCTTTACACAACGCATATATTACTAGGGAAATGGTCTACTCTTACACATACTATGACATAACTAATATTCTAAGTGGGCCTACGTGTTGTGTGTGGACTAACTATGGGGGGCAAACCTTTAATGATGTCATATATACAATCTCAAAACCATATCAATATATTGTTACAGACGCGGTTTTAGATGTTATATTGACCGAGCGGTGGTGTATTTAACCGCGTCCGAACAGTTACTCCCCGATTAGAACCCGATTCCACCCGACGTTGACCAGATCGCCCCACAGATATTCAATCGGGAAACCTCTAAAGCGACCGAAAGAGAATGAAAAAGAAGAAGAAGAAGAATACGGAGGAAGAACAGATTTATTATACACACACAAGCAATGGATGGAAGAAGCAGTAACACAGCGAATCGTTAACTTACACTATTCATTTTTACTTAACCCCAAGACAACGAGCAGGACAGGACGTTCACACTTACACAGGGGATATTGCAGGCAGGTAGGGCTTGAGGTGGATTGCTTGAGAGGGAGGCAAAGTCGGAGGCAGCAGCTCTCAATTCCTCGCGGTTTTGGCGGGAAAACCCTCCGTCGCGTATCCGCTGCGGTAGACGTCACGCGCTGGTTCGGCACACCTGCTCCTCTTCTTGTGGTGGAGCCGTCTCCCTCCTTTCAGCGCGTCTCTCCAAAGCTGGTTTCCTTGCCGAGTACCTCTCCTCTTTGGCTTGGAGCGTTTCGCATCTCACCGCTCCTCTTGGTGCCGCCTCTTTGCTCATCTCCCAGGTCATCTGGTAAAGCAGTCCCTTACAGTCGCTTTTATCACCTCGGGCGGAATTAAGCCGCCGGCTCCGAGGGCACGCCTAACGGGTCGCTCACCGCGGTGCTGATTGGCTGTTAGGGCTGGCTCACTCCTCCCCTCTTATGACGAGGTGGAGACACGCCTTTCTTCTCCGAGATTAGCACATGGGCAATGGCGGCCTGCGGGATTGAAAACAACTCCCCTTTTGAAAGGAACTTTGGAGAGCGGAGATGTTTGGGGAAATTGGAAGGGCCTACGCTTATTTTGTTTGATACAATGCAAAGTCAATCTAGTGGGAAACACATATTTAGCCTACATGGAATAAGGAAATACACTATTTAAAAGATATATCGTGACCTGCGTGTAAGTTTCATGGAATTAACTAGGAGGACGGCTGCGACCATTATTTACATTAACAGGGTGTTACCATACTTTTGTAACGTTCACATTGTAACGTTTCCACATTCGTTACAATATATATACACACATACACCATTTAAAGCACTTAGACCCTTTAGGCCTTCACATTCTTTACACCCCTTAGACACGTTAGAGCATTTAGACCTGTGGACCCGTTAGACCCCTCTGGACGCTCACCATACAACCATCTATAGAATCTGCTTGCAATACACAGATTCTATTTTTTCCAGCAAGTCAACCCACCCAGTGGCTGGGTACTCTGCTAGGATTATCAGAATTTGCATGTTGGGTTACTAAATTGGTTTACCAATCAGAACCTAGAAGGATATTGTTTTTGAGGTCAAAAGCTGAAAAGGACAAAGGTCAAAATCGCATAAAAACATCAATTTTCATCCGATTGACATTAAATTTCAACAGGATTTGCATGTTGAGTCACGACTGAAGCCTATTGTTTGAGGTCAAAAGGTTTGAGTTCAGAACGATTAAGTTAGCCGTTTTCACATGGCAACGGTCTCATAACATCAATTTCTTCCCATTATAATCAAATTGAACTTTTTGTGAATTCATTATTACCATACCGCAATTACTTTTCAAGATATCAAATTGAAACTTTCACAGCTTATTTGTATATATAACGTATGAATAGTATATGTAAGCAAAGCTTGGTCAAAATTAGTCAAAGGTAAAGGTCAAGGCCATCCAAAACATGCAAAAGACCTATTTGGCCGCAATTGGAAAATTTACCAGCCAAATTTGTTATGCATAACAATCAATGATGAAAAAACACTTGATCGGTCGAATTTTCAAAATTCCCAAATTTTGCTGTTTCCATGGCAACTATTGTTTATTTGGATTTCGCAAGCATTGTGCTCTGCACACCATATTTCTTGTTTGTTTGTTAGTTTGTGAGCAGGATATCTCAAAAGGTTATGGACGGATTCGGACGAAACCAGTGGGGTAATCTGTTCAACCTTGCGGAGTTATCCGCTCTTTATTTATTTAATTTTTTAAATCTCGTTTTTAGTTTTTGAATCGGCATAGTTTTAGCATATTTTTCATAATGTTAACAGCTTCTCTATTTTAAGTGCGAGTTTGTGTACTTTCATTTTGAAAGAACGTTAAACAATGATAGTGTGCCATTGCATGCACATTTTGTTTTATTGTTTAACGATCCTGGGTTCGAATCCCGGTCGATCACTGAATTAACGCCAGGGGGGTTGACTCAGCCTGTCATCCTTCCGAGGTCGGCTAATTTGAGTACCAGTTCACTGGTAATTCCCTGTGTGTCGTAAAAAGGCGACAAACAGGGTTGGCGGCAGGAAGGGCATCCGGCCGTAAAACATTGCTTCAAAAAGGGGACCAAAAAACAACAACAACCACGGTCCCCGAAAAAGGCCAACCCCCGCTTTGCGGGGAAAAATGGCCTCTAAACGGTGGTTTTGGTTTTTATTCTTCAAAGAAGATCATGACCTGCACATCAACTTGCCTGCTTTATATTGAGTATTTCGTGGTTATCCCAAAGGTAACGGGGGTCATTTTTGTTTTTCTCGATCTCCCATGCACTACAAAAAGTGACAAACCTAGCAGAGTTTGTAAGGAAGCGGTGTCAGAATAATAGTAGAGGTCATGACCAACGAAAATCTATGCTTCAGCAGGCGGCAGCAGAGGCCAAATGTCGGTATCCTGCAGCATAAAGCCGAAGAGATCTGAATCTTGCTGGGATGCGAGGAAAGTGATTCCACACATCCTGCCTTGTAAAAGGATAAAGTTCAAGGCCTTATTGAAAAGTTTTCGATCTTTGCACAGCACTATACCCCTTTCCTCCAAGACATCTGACAAAAACCTAAATCCTCACTGAGATTATTTCAGAAGTCTTGAATTTTGTAAATTTCGGTAAATTTATATTTGCGTACTTTATATTCTTTGATTAATCACAAGGAAATATTGAGATTGTAAGAGGAAATTTGCACATCATGTCTGTGACCTACAGTCAAGTGAAAAAGTAAGTACACCCCATGTAAAGTTTTGACTTTTTCAACATATTTCAACATACCTATTTGATCTTCATTTCAAACAATATTGATAGATAAAGGTGATATAATATAAATATCATGAAACATTTACATTTTGCAGTCCATTGTATAATTTAAATAAACATAAATGCAAATTTCACATGTGCAAAAAGTAAGTACACCCCTACATTTATCACTATTTCAAATACCTAAAATTAGAATCAGGTGCACCAGCTCAGGTGCAAATGATTAGAACATCGTTAGAGAGGATCTTGGAGGAACCTGTCTTATTTAAACCTCAGACATTTAGTTTGGTTTGCTCTTTGTTGTTCAAGTGTGCGGCGTCACCATGCCTAGATCAAAAGAGCTCTCTGAGGCCTTCAGAAAGAAGGTTATAGAAGCCTACGAGTCTGGGAAGGGATTTAAAAAGATCTCCAAACAATTTGAAATCAATCATTCGACTGTCCGGAAGATCATATACAAGTGGAGAAGATTCCAAACAACTGCCAACTTGTTCAGGCCAGGCCGCCCCAGCAAGTTCAGCCTGAAAGCAGACCGCAAGATGCTGAAAGAAGTCTCTAAGAACCCCAAAGTGTCATCACGGGATCTACAGGTAGCTCTTGCTACTGTTGATGTCAAAGTGCACGAGTTTACCATTAGAAAGAGGCTGCACAAATTTGATCTACATGGGAGGTGTGCCAGGAGGAAACCTTTGCTGTCCAGAAAGAACATCAGGGCAAGATTAAAGTTTGCCAAAGAGCACCTAGGCAAAGACCAGCACTTCTGGAACAATGTGCTCTGGACAGATGAGTCAAAGGTAGAGCTATTTGGCCACAGTACCAGTAGACATGTTTGGCGAAAACTAAAGACAGCATTTGACCACAAGAACCTGATACCAACTGTAAAGCATGGTGGTGGAAATATTATGGTTTGGGGCGGCTTTGCTGCATCAGGGCCTGGGCAGCTCACCATAATATAATCCACTATGAATTCTTCATTGTACCAGAGGGTGCTTGAGGATAATGTGAGGCCATCTGTCGGAAAGTTGAAGCTCAACCAAAGGTGGACCTTGGAACATGACAATGACCCTAAACATACCAGTAAATCCACCAAGGAATGGCTGAAAAGAAAGAAATAGAGGGTTCTGGAATGGCCAAGTCAAAGCCTGGATCTAATTCCCATCGAGATGTTGTGGGGGTATTTGAAACGAGCTGTGCATACAAGAAACCCCTCAAACATCACACAGATGAAAGAATTCTGCATGGAGGAGTGGGCAAAAATTTCTCCCATTCGGTGTCAGAGACTGGTAGACAGTTATAAGAAACGCCTACTTGAGGTTGTTTCTGCCAAAGGGGGCAATACCACCTATTGGAGCCAAGGGTGTACTTACTTTTTCCACATGCGAAATTTGCATTTATGTTTATTTAAATTATACAATGGACTACAAAATGTAAATGTTTCATGATATTTGTTATATTATATCACCTTTATCTATCAATGTTGTTGAAATGAAGATCAAATAGCTGTATGTTGAAATATGTTGAAAAAGTCAAAACTTTATACATGGGGTGTACTTACTTTTTCACGTGACTGTATGTGCCTTCGTTTTCAGCACTTTAGGCACTGATATATTTATATAGCTTACACCTAAGCAGGGAATTTTACCAGAACGTCACAGAAATGGATATAAGCAAATCAGACAAGGCTGTGATTCTGTGGTGTAAACACAGTGGGATCGTTAAACAATGGATGCATCTGAACTGATACCCATTGACCATTGTGATTTGTTTTACTAATCTCCTATCAATGTGCGTAACTGATGAATTAAGATTGAAACCTAATTTTCCCCAGAAGAAGAGCACGGTTTGGAATTTTGCTTCCACGATTTAATCAGGCTCAGCCAGGAATACAAGGAGGGATTTTATCAACTGTTAAGCCTAAAGTTAAGGAAGTTTGTTTACACCATCCTGGTATTAGTAATTTTGTTCTAAGGAGTAAAAGGCCACCAGTCGGCCATTTTGGATCTGATCTCGAAAATAAAATGACGTGCATATTTAAAGTACCATTCTTTATCTGTGTGCTATGTTTGAACAACATCATTAAATGCATGCCTGAGAAATGGTTGAGGATGCGTTCAACATTGGGTTTATTACAAACTAAATTGGCTGCCAGTCGGCCATTTTGATTCGCATCGTGAAACAAAATGGTGTGCATATGTATATCGTCATGTATTGTCTATGTGCTATGTATGAACAGAATCGGTCCATACATCTCCAAGATATGGTTGTGGATGTACGGATGCACGGACGGACGGACCAAGGACGAGACCAAATCCAAAAGACTAAGTCCTCAACGGGTGCTAATAATATCGTAAGTATAGTCCTCCCCACCACCAAACCCAAGTAGGCCCCACATGAATTTGAACTTGTTCCTCCTTTTCATCCATTTATACCGTTTCTGTATATTTTGCTTTTGCTTTTTATGTTTTTAATAAATCTCTCATTTTAGCTCACCTGTGACGTAGTTCTGGGAAGCTTCTGCGATGGCATCAGTCCGTCCGTCCATCAGTCTGTAAACACTTGCAACTTCTTCTCCGAAACTGCCGATGGTATTTTGACCAAACTTGGCACAAATGATGTTTGTTATGTTGCAACTAAAGTTTGTTCACAGCATAAAAAAGGGGTCAAAGTGGATCCAGTTTAGACCCCCCCAAAAATTGGAATTTGCTTTTTCCTCTGAAACTACGCACACTAAAGTCACGTGAAAAAGTAAGTACACCCCATGCAAAGTTTTGACTTTTTCAACATATTTCAACGTACAGCTATTTCATCTTCATTTCAACAATATTGATAGATAAAGGTGATATAATATAACAAATATCATGAAACATTTACATTTTGTAGTCCATTGTATAATATAAATAAACATAAAAGCAAATTTCGCATGTGGAAAAAGTAAGTACACCCTTGGCTCCAACAGGTGGTATTGCCGCCTTTGGCAGAAACAACCTCAAGTAGGCGTTTCTTATAACTGTCTACCAGTCTCTGACATCGACTGGGAGAAATTTTTTCCCACTCCTCCATGCAGAATTCTTTCAGCTGTGCGATGTTTGAGGGGTTTCTTGCATGCACAGCTAGTTTCAAATCCCCCCATAACAACTCGATGGGATTTAGATCCGGGCTTTGACTTGGCCATTCCAGAACCCTCCATTTATTTCTTTTCAGCCATTCCTTGGTGGATTTACTGGTATGTTTAGGGTCATTGTCATGTTGCAAGGTCCACCTTTGGTTGAGCTTCAACTCTCTGACAGATGGCCTCACATTATCCTCAAGCACTCTCTGGTACAATGAATAATTCATAGTGGACTATATGATGTTGAGCTGCCCAGGCCCTGATGCAGCAAAGCTGCCCCAAACCATAATATTTCCACCACCATGCTTTACAGTTGGTATCAGGTTCTTGTGGTCAAATGCTGTCTGGTTTTCGCCAAACATGTCTTCTGGTACAGTGGCCAAAAAGCTCTACCTTTGACTCATCTGTCCAGAGCGCATTGTTCCAGAAGTGCTGGTCTTTGCCGAGGTGTTCATTGGCAAACTTTAGTCTTGCCCTGATGTTCTTTCTGGACAGCAAAGCTCTTTCACGAGCCTCGATCTTGTATACAAAAAAAAAAAAAAAAAAAAAAAAAAGGTTTCCTCCTGGCACACCTCCCATGTAGATCAAATTTGTGCAGCCTCTTTCTCATGGTAGACTGGTGCACTTTGACATCAACAGTGGCAAGAGCTACCTGTAGGTCCCGTGATGACATTCTGGGGTTCTTAGAGACTTATTTCAGCATCTTGCGGTCTGCTTGGGCTGAACTTGCTAGGGCGGCCTGGCCTGAACAAGTTGGCAGTTGTTTGGAATCTTCTCCACTTGTAGATGATCTTCCGGACAGTCGAATTATTGATTTCAAATTGTTTGAGGATCTTTTTAAATCCCTTCCCAGACACGCAGGCATCTATAACCTTCTTTCTGAAGGCCTCAGAGAGCTCTTTTGATCTAGGCATGGTAACGCCGAACACTTCAACAACAAAGAGCAAACCAAACGAAATGTCTGGGGTTTAAATAAGACAGGTTCCTCCAAGATCCTCTCTAACGATGTTCTAATCATTTGCACCTGAGCTGGTGCACCTGATTCTAATTTTAGGTATTTGAAGTCATGATAAATGTAGGGGTGTACTTACTTTTTCCACATGCGAAATTTGCATTTATGTTTATTTCAATTATACAATGGACTACAAAATGTGAATGTTTCATGATATTTGTTATATTATATCACCGTTATCTATCAATATTGTTGAAATGCAGATCAAATAGCTGTATGTTGAAATATGTTGAAAAAGTCAAAACTTTACGTAGGGTGTACTTACTTTTTCACGTGACTGTATTTAGATGAAACTTGACCACAACCTTCATCACCCATGATGTACCAAAGTTTGTTCACGGCATGAAAAAGAAAATCGAGGTCTACAGTGGAGGGTTTGGGGGGTGGGGGCTGGAGGGGATTGCCCCCAAAATATGTATTTGTTCTCTACTCTGAAACCACACAAACAATTTTGATGAAATTTGACCACAACCTTCATCACCTATGATATATTTTGTTTAAAGTCTTATAATTACGTTAGTATAATTCTACATGCTGCTCTGTCTCCTAGCAACCACTGAAATAGGTTTTACAAAAAATAGGTACCGTTATACTGTTTAAAATACCTTTAGGCAGTGTGGTGTGATGCTTTATTCTACCAGCTGTGCGCCCAGGGGTAGCGCCCAGGGGTATTGCCCATATTTTTTATATATCTGCAGTAATAGGTAATGTGAACATATGTTTAATACCTCTGCCACCGAATGTGGATGGATGTTATATTTTTACCCCTGTCTGTTACATTTTTACCCCTGTCTGTTACCTCTGCCAGCAAAGGTTATATTTTCACCCCTGCCTGTTTGTTACCTCTGCCAGCAAAGGTTATATTTTCACCCCTGCCTGTTTGTTACCTCTGCCATAAAAGGTTATATTTTCACCCCTGCCTGTTTGTTGCCTCTGCCAGCAAAGGTTATATTTTCACCCCTGCCTGTTTGTTACCTCTGCCAGCAAAGGTTATATTTTGACCCCTGCCTGTTTGTTACCTCTGCCAGCAAAGGTTATATTTTGACCCCTGCCTCTTTGTTACCTCTGCCAGCAAAGGTTATATTTTCACCCCTGCCTGTTTGTTACCTATGCCACCGAAGGTTATGTTTTCACCCCTGTCTGTTACCTCTGCCACCGAAGGTTGTGTTTTCACCCCTGTCTGTTACCTCTGCCACCGAAGGTTACGTTTTCACCCCTGTCTGTTTGTTACCCCTGCCACCGAAGGTTATGTTTTCACCGCTGTCTGTCTGTTTGTGAACAGCTCAAAAGGCTATGGACGGATTGGAACGAAACTTGTTGGGCAAGTTGTGTGTGTGTGACAAGGGCGAATCATTTCGATTTTGTTGAAGATCCCGATCTGTATGTGAATTTTTTTTTCGTGATTCTTCACCATTGAGTGAATAGGGGGGCCAAAAACCTTGAGTTGAGGGCCAAAAACTATATATAGCTTGATATTTGAAAAAGTTATGGACGGATTCTGACAAAATTTGGATAATTAGTTGGTTAGGCGACAAGAACAAGATATGTACTCGATTTTGCTTTATGTCCGAATCCAGATCCGGTCTATCAGTGGGATAGAAAACATAAACTGTTGAACATTGCGGAGGTATGCACCCCTACGTTTACCTTGGTATTTTGAGTTGTTAACATTTTTCAATATCAGATTTAGGATATTTTGAATTATAAAGTTGGCTTAAGAATACAAGCTAGAAAAATTAGGAATGGGTCACAATTGATTCATGTCAATATGTCTGATGGTGATAGGGCCTTTTCATCATTGATGACAACACCTATCCAAATATTTCTCAGTTGATCAGATTTATAAATAAAACTTTAAGAAAACAATAATCTTCTCGAACCACAAAAAAATACAACACATACACATACTTGCAATCTGCAATCTTCAGGCGTTCTAGTGAATGAATTTCGATTGAATAAACCTGGGGTAATAATTGTTTGGACAGAAACAAGATGGCTTATGGGCCTATGGCATATGGCTGCTAACAGTTCCCAGCAGGAATTATGATAACTCACCATACCCAACATGGCGATTGTTCCATCTGGTATGGTGCTAAAAAAAATATACAGGTGAGAAGCTCCGCTTGTGCTTTGTGTCTCAGTTTAATGGGAACTGTCAGCAGGTATTGAAGTGGATTGCTGAATTGCGTGTCTCAGACTGCTGCCACATGGCTTTCAAATATCCATGTATGTGTATATAGGATGATGATGATGATGTGGACCATACTCTTTACACAGAGTCGGTGCTGCCGAAGCGGTTTCTTGGCAAAGGTTATGCTGAGTGGGTTGCCTTTGCCTTTCCAGCAGTCAGACTGCGCGGAATTTGGAATTGGCCAGGTTGAAAGTCATAGATAGCGAAGGACACCATGGGATCTTTAAAGTGCATCATCAAATGCTGGTACACGGGACAAGCAGTTTAACGACTATCCGAGGGACAGCACCCACATTGATGCCTCGCACTGCCTGCAAAACATGAAGGTTTTGTTTCTCATTCATGCCCAGCGAATCCATGCCCAGCGCATAACTGGGCATGGATTCCTACCCAGGCTAAACAGTTCAGCGGTAATAGTGCCTATCTTTAGGGCCGAGGCTATCCTGCCAATCTCTATGTGTATATGTGTGCGTGAGTGCATTTGTGAGTGTGTGCGTGCGCATGCGTATATCTTGCACAACGCTTTGTGATGCCTTTCCTCCCGATGGAGATTGGATATCAAGATCTCAGCAGGGCATCAAACCAAAGACCTGTCCGCCATTGTTCCCGGGCTGTAATTAACAAATAAAACATTTATGCATCCTGCTAGCAGAGAGTTGGGAAGCCATGCTTCCTGAGCTTATAAATTGTCAGTATATGAGACTGCTTCGGCACATATTGAGTGCCGCTTAGAAAGGTCTTGCACACCTGCCTGTCTAGATAAGTTTAATAATGGTTCAATGCCATCCAGGGAGGCTCTGCCCTTGTTTTAGCAACGGATGGGCACGATTTTTCAACATCCTTGTGGATCAAGCAATCACGTTTGGAAAGCTTTCTGCAAAATTTATATTGTACGTCTGCTGGAATCATTTTTGAAACATACGGAACTGGTCTCTGCCTGCACAGACTCGAGTGATGCGGATTAAGAGCTGCGTGGGTAGTTGTAGCGGGGGCGTAAGGCGGGCGTCTTGGGGGGAGCTGGGCTGCCATTAAGTACACAGAAAAGGTAGAAGTAAAGAGGCTGGTTGTAGACATTTGCCTCCTGCACAGGTTAAAATGAAAATAATTCGCTAAGTATTGTACCTCGAGCAGGAATGTATGTAAAATTCTTAATTTGGTGTACTGCGTGTTGTTGTGCAGGATGACGTTTTTGTATACTAAGTCGAGGCTCGTGTAAGAGCTAACACATAGAACATATAATAAAGGGAGCGGAGACAAGTGGGGGAAAGAGAGGGAAGCACAACAAGAGCAGAGAACAGGGACATGAGGAGATCTGTGGAAGAGAAAGGGCTGGGGAGGGGTACACCGGATAAACAAGATGGACACTACAGGGACTTTCAGGAAACAAAACGGAATTTGAAGAAGGTGGATGTGGGGTGGATTAACCCCGGGTAGAAAAGATCAAGTTTTTGGATGGGGGAAGATATGAGATGGTGGTGAACAGCTGTTTTGAAGACCTCGAGGGAGGAGTACAGAGAATTTTAAAAGAAAACCGAACTAGAAGCACACAGTAAACACATACACAGCAAAATAAACAGTAGAAAATGGACAAAAATGATCAGGAGAAACTTATCTTTGAGGATACCGGAGGAGCCAAAAAGTCAGGACGATCGAGGCCAAAGAACTGGAACCGGAAGATCACTAACCTGTAATTTAATGGTTAATTTTTTATGGTATTTTAATGGACCTGTAGTTTATAAACCACTTGTGCATTGAAGGGGGCCTTTGGGGAGTGCAAATGAGGTGTACCTTTTAGAACTTCTCCCTCTCCTGTCCATTGTTATCCCTGTAAAAGTAAAATGAGTCTACAAGCAAATCCTTGCCTTGTCTACATGCATAGGACACTCCAGGCTAGCAATCAGAGGTGACAGACACAGCAGAAGCTGTTTATTCTGCTTCTGTTTTCTCATTAGGGGAGCTGTAAAGTAGCACCGGCTCAGGTAACTCGACAAACGACCTGTAAACACATGGGCAGTTGCAACTGGCCTGAAACTTGGAGTAGATTTTATCAGTGATTGCACCGAGGGAAATGAGCAAAGGGTCGTCCTTTGGCTGTGCGAAGCATTCCGGAAGATGTTATAGGAATGAAGTCGGTGATGAATGAGGCTCGGTGTTCGCTTTGCGAGTCGCAGGGGAATCGGAGACTTCATCCACACAGGTGTGTCACGGCCCGGCAATCCAGAAGGATGGCCTGGCATTCACCATGGCATTGTCAGGATGTTCGTCGAAATGAGGAAATGAGAAAGAGAAATGAAGCTTATTGGGGCACCAGAGCAATCTTACCTTTCCCACCTAACAAAATCGCAGTGTCATACTGTATTGTATCAAATGCTGCATATCCACAGTGTACTTAAAGGAAGCCAAGACAGGTATCCTTGCGCATAAGTTATTACTTTTGCCTGACAGAGTCAATAGGAATACTTTTGCCTGACAGAATGAATAGGAATACCCTTAAAACTTGAAGTAAGCCGCAATGAAAGCTAAGATAAGTTATGGAGTCAGAGTCCCTCTGTGACCAATTGTTAGGGCCGCACTTGGCTTTTGAGACACATCAGGGCACTTGCATATGACAGTAAAAGAAACAGAATTTTAAAATTTGCAAAGGCACATGCGAATTCTCGTGGGTAATGAACGAAAATTCGATGTGTCAGAATTATTTTTTTTCACCGCTGTGGTTTGTTTTCTAACGTCACAAAATGCCACAGTGAAACGTAAAGCTGGTGTGAGTTTTAAATGGTGTGGCCAAGAAAGCACACACCCAGCGAAAGCGAGCACTTTTATTGTGATGGGAATGTATTTTCTGTCCAAAAACACAATGTAAGCACCCATGCATGCTTCTTAACAGGTGAAGGAAAGGTACGAGTTCCCCAATATCTTTTCAACCTGGAACGGCACTCGGTAGAGTGCATACCTCCGAAATGCTGAACATTTTACGTTTGATATCCCACTGATAGGTCAGATCTGGTTTCAAACCTGAACCAAAAGCTAATCGGCTTGTTCTTATCACTTACCCAACTCATCCATCAAGTTTGTCATAGGTCGTCCACAACTTTTTGAAATATCATGCTATGTATCTTTTTTGCCACTATCGCTCAATGGTGTAGAACACTTAAAGTCTTTCAAAATCTCTGATCCAGATACGGACCAGATCTGCACTAAAATCTAATCATTTCATCCTTGTCACATACCCAACCTCTCCACCAAATTTCGGCCTAATCCATCCACAACTTGTTGAGATATACTGTTCACAAACAAACAGACACACAAACAAACAAGGAGTCAGGTGGTCAGGCCTGACAGGGATGACGAAAATCGAGAAAATCAATAATAGATTGATTAATTGTGCAATGAAAATAAATAAATAATAATCATAAAATAATTACTTTCTTAATCAATTGGTTAATAGCATACATAAACCAGCAATGCTTCATCCGAATCTGTAACCTTTTGAAAATAAAGTACTTGATCAAAAAAAAAAATTGTATAAAAAGTTGAGGCTCGTGTAAGAGCTAACACACAAAACACAAAAACATCAACAGAAACACATAAAACATATAATAAAGGGAACGGGAGACAAGAGGGGGAGAGCGATGGAAGCACAAAAGCATAACAGTCGAGAACAGGGACATCAGTAGATCTGCGGAAGGGAGAGGGCTGGGGATAATCAATCGATATAATTGATTAATCAATAAAGAAAAAATACCCTTTATAGCCAAATCGCTTGGTCAATGTCGTGTCCAAATATCAGCTTCCTAGCTCAAAGGTATATTTTGAGATATTGTCCAGACAAGAAAAAAATATATAATATGTAATAAATCGATGATAATTAAATAAATAATCAAATGATTGATTAATAAAAAATAAAAAATAGCATTTTGACCAAAGCACTTGTTCGATATTGTGCCCAAATTTCAGCTTCCTAGCCCAAAGGATGACTGATATATTGGCCGGAAAAATGTCAGAACCTTGACCCTTGACCTATATAGTCAAAAAACATTGTAGCCTTAGTTTTGTCCTTTATAATCATCTCGTAAAGTTTGACGAAGACAGCCGAAAGTGTTCGAGTTATCACACTCACAGACAAACAAACAAATGAGACAGACCTACATGTGACAAAAAATTTCAATTTTCATCATAACAAGAAATATGTCGTGCATAGCATGATACTTGCGAAATCCCTAAAATAAGTTGTTGACCTTTGGCCTATGTTGACCTTTTAGCGTATTTTGACCTCAAAAATAATTGATGGTTAAATTCCGTGATCTGATATGTAAATTCTCTTCAAATTTCGTCAGGATTTTAGAAATTCGACAAAGTTGTTAACCTTTGTCCACTGTTGACCTTTTGACCTTAAAATCAATAGGCTTCTTCGTTATGACCAACTCCACCATTTGATGATGATTCGTAAAGATCGGTTTAAAATTGTGACCTCTGTAGGCGATTGACATACAAACAGACAAACAAACAGACAGACAGAATAAGGCACAAGACCTACCAATATAATTGAAAAATCTTCGATTTTCGCAAGTAACAAACAAACAGACATGGGTGAAACCATAACCTCCATCCACCTTCGGTGCCGGAGGTAACAATCGTTCTGCGGAAGGGCAGTTGTGCATGATGTTGGTTGTTCTTCGGGAGTGCACGTTGAACTGGGATGAAATTTGAAATTCAGCCCGCTGGCTCGTTGTTTTGTTGCTGAGGCATGGCCTTGTCGCTGATGCAATGCCCCATGTAGGTTATTGCAGGAATTTGGAATTTGGCTCGGGAGCAAGGAAAGACCTCGCCGACTCTTCCTGAAAGACCGAGGGATCTTTAACGTCCACCAAATAATACAAACAGTCAGGACACACCGTTTACTGTTAATCTCTGAAGGACAGCACACACTTTGATGCTTTCCCCTGGTGGCGAAACAACAGGATGACTGTTTATACGAGTGAATGTTGCGAGATTATAATCTCATCTGGACACAGCTCAAAGTTGAGTGAGCATACATCTCAGCTATCCGAGTATCCGGCCTGCAAAACACCAGGATGTTCCCGATGATGTGTGAATTGTGAAAAAAACTGTCAAAGAAAACGGCGGGAATACTCCACGAGGTCCGTAAGAGAGAATTTTTAATATCGCTGCAAAGCAACTTGTCACTATATCGGCAAAAAAGAAAATTATAAGGGCCAGAAACTTCTTCACCCAGTGCCAAAGTTTCCCATAAATGAAATTGGCAGAAATGCTCTTCGTCTTTCAATGCAGAGTGGGTGTCAGTGCAGCGATGTCACAGAAGCACCTTTAAGATAATAATCTGCCTTGCCTCTTTCTATATGCCTTGCCATCAGCATCACTCAGGAATGGTTGGTAGTGCTTGTGCTGCTATCGTGTGAGACGTATTGACTGATGCTGACGAAAATTGACATGACAGCGATAGACAATATATATATTTAAGATGGACAGTCAACAAGTAACCTTAAAATATTTTTCACAACTTGTTTATTGCATGTACGTGTATAACTGTGTTATTTTTCAACATAATCTCCATTGCGTTCAATGCATTTTTTCCAGCGCTTTACTAAGGCCTGTATTCCTCTAGAAAAAAATATATTTTGGCTGCTTGTGTAGCCATTCGTGCACCGCCTCTTGGACCTCTTCGTCGGATCGGAAAGTGGTTCTACCAAGCACCTCTGATGGCCCAAAGATGATGGCCCAAAGATCTGATGGCCAAAAGAGGTTCCACCAAGGCCCAAAGATGTGGAAATCCTAAGGGGTGAGGTCTGGCGAGTAGGGTGGATGAGGAAGACATTCAAAATGCAGGTCCTCGATTGTTGCAGCTGTAGAGCGGGCAGTATGGGGCCGAGCATTGTCATGCTGCAGCAAAACACCGGGAGTGAGTAGTCCACGACGTTTTGATCTGATTGCTGGTTTCAGATGATTTTAAGGAGGTCGCAGTATGATGCACTTGTGACTGTGGTCCCTATGGGCATGTAATGCTCTAGAAGTGGGCCTCGGCTATCCCAGAAGAGCGTCAGCATCACTTTTCCAGCAGACAGCTGTGTGCGGAATTTTTTGGGCTTCGGTGAAGTTGAATGGCGCCACTCTTTGCTTGCCCTCTTCGTTTCTGGCTGAAAGTAGTGCACCCAACTTTCATCCCCAGTTACCACGCACTGTAAGAATGCATCGCCTTGTTTCGTAACATCGCAGAAGTTTTTCACATATGTCCACTCGCTGTTCTTTCAGTTTGGGTGTAAGTTGTCTAGGCAACCACCTTGCAGACACTTTGCGGAACGCCAGCACGTTGTGAATGACATGGTGTGCTGAACCATGGCTAATGTTTAATTCGGAGACCACTTCATTCAGCGTAATGTGACGGTTTTCCCTTAGCACGCGCTCAACCCCTGCAACCATTTCTGGTGTGTCGGCTATGTGAGGCTGGCCCGAGCGAGCATCGTCTGCCACACTGGACACTCCACTTTTAAACTTCCTGTCACAGTCGTACACCTGCTGCAGCGATAAACATGCGTCAACATATTGCATCTTCATTCTGCAATGGATTTCACTGGGATTCATACCCTCACTTCCCAAGAAACGGACGACAGAACGTTGTTCATCCCTGGTACATGCTTCTAAGGGAGCCGCCATCTTGGAACTGCTTTACTGACGTCATATGCTCAATGTTGCCACATCTAAACAGGCAAAACATGACTCTTACCCATAGATATTACATATGTCGTCTACAACGACACACATTACATTCTCGAATTTATAGTGCATTCAGACAGTATTCAGACCCCTTTACTTTTTTCACATTTTGTTATGTTGCAGCCTTATGCTGAAATCGTTTAAATTCATTTTTTCCCTCATCAATCTACACTCAATACCCCATAATGACAAAGAGAAAACAGGATTTTAGAAAGTTTTGCAAATTTATTAAAAATAAAAAACTGAAATATCACAATGACATAAGTACTCAGACCCTTTGCTATGACACCTCAAATTTAGCTCAGGTGCCTCCCATTTCTCTTGATCATCTTTGAGATGTTTCTACACCATGATTGGAGTCCACCTGTGGTAAATTCAATTGAATGGACATGATTTGGAAAGGCACACACCTGTCTATATAAGGTCTCACAGCTGACAATGCATATCGGAGCAAAAACCAAGCCATGAGGTCGAAGGAACTGCCTGCAGAGCTCAGAGACAAAATTGTGTCGAGGCACAGATCTGGGGAAGCCTACAAAAAACATTCTGCTGCATTGAACGTTCCCAAAAGCACAGTGGCCTCCATAATTCTTAAACGGAAGAAGTTTAGAACAAACAGGACTCTTCCTACAGCTGGCTGCCCGGCCAAACTGAGCAATCAGGGGAGAAGGGCCTTGGTAATAGAGGTGACCAGGAACCCGATGGTCACTCTGGCTGAGCTCCAGAGATCCTGTGTGGAGATGGGAGAAACTTCCAGAAGGACAACCATCAGTGCAACACTCCACCGATCTGGGCTTTATGGCAGAGTGGCCAGACGGAAGCCTCTCTTCAGTGAACGGGCATGCAACCCACCTCCACAGCTGTGCAATGTCCTCCCGGATTCGGCACAGTCACAGTGCGTTGGACCCAATGTTCGGATCCGAAGAGAGAAAGAGAGTCGAGGGTGAAGGATGGCGTGAGGGCAGTAGGAGAACCAAGGAAAAGCATCTACGGCGAGGGGAAGGACGTCCGGGCACAAAGGAATCCAGAAACGAAAAGAAGGAAATGTCGGCCAGCCAGTTGTTTTATTGGCCGTCTCGTGATGTCAGCTCTCCATCTCTCCCACATCAGTGCCTCGCTTCTCGACCTCTCGAATGGTCTTATCGCGCCCGTCCCTCCCCATTGGCCGAGTGCTTCATGCTCTTTTTCTCATGCCATCGGTCAGTGTCCAATCAGTCTCTCGCTTCTTGCTCCCCTCCTTTCACCAATCACAAGCATCATCCTGCCCCGTCTCCCCATTGGTGGTGTGACCTCGGCTTACTCGATGTTTCATCGCCATGCCGGCGTAATGTGCGGCCGCTTCCTGACTGTTCTTCCAGTAAGTTTTATTACTCCCGCCATGGAGTAATGCATTCGATCGTGTCCGTGTGTGTGTGTGTGTGTGTGTGTGTGTGTGTGTGTGTGTGTGTGTGTGTGTGTGTGTGTGTGTGTGTGTGTGTGTGTGTGTGTGTGTGTGTGCGTGCACGTGCGTGTGTGTTCGTGTGTTTGTGAACAAGATATCTGGAAAAGTTCTGAACGGATTTGGATGAAAGTTGGTGGGATGATTGCCCTTGGGATAAGGAAGAATTGATTAGTTTTTGGTGAAGCTCAGGATATTATTCCGGATCCAGGAATTTTTTGGGGAATTTTTTTGGGAAAGATTTTTTCAGTTTTACTGCATTAAAGCTTTCATTCTTATTCTGAAATGATTTTTTTCTCCTCTAATTCCGAGATATATCAAAATAAATTCTCTGACAGTTAGGGCCTACTTTCTTTTTCATTTATTGTTTTGGGGAGATGGGATGTTAAACAAAACGTATTATTCCAAATAAACCCACGGCGGGAGTATGCGCTCTACTGAGTGGCGTTCTAGTTGTTATTGTGGCAGAGGGGGATTTAAGTAGTGTTTGTGTAGTGTAACTAATGGGCCTATCTAATGTCTATGGTGCGCTGCCATATGGGACAATGGAATGATCACAGGTTTGACACACAGGGGACTTAGCATAATCCCTATTCTACTTATCACAAAGCCATCCTTGTTTAACCAAAAATATACACTTAATCCGACATCCGGACTAGACAGAACTTATTACATGTGGGATTCCCTATCACGACAACCGGGGCATGATACCTACACAGATCTACCTGAATCTATATATCCCTCTACCCCAAAATTCATAACAATATATATATATATATATATATATATATATATATATATATATATATATATATATATATATATATATATATATATATATATATATATATATATATATATATATACAGTTGTGGCCAAAAATATTTTGGCACCCTTGCACTTTTTTCAAATAACTCACAATTTTCTCTAAAAATAAGTTGAAATTCACAAAAGTATTTGGTCTCCACAATTCTTTTATTTCACTGTTAATATTACAGAACCTTTGTTTTTGATTCAGAACTTAATATATCCTTTTAAATCAGAAAATAAAAAGAAATGGCATTGACAAAATTATTGACACCTAAGACTTAATATTTGGTAGCACAGCCTTTGGACAAAATAACTGCAGTCAAGCGGTTCCGAGAGCCATGATTGAGCTTCCTACACATCTCTGCTGGCAGTTTGGGCTACTCATCTTGTGAAAACTGCTCCAGTTCTCCCAGGTCTGAAGAGTGCCTTCTCCCAACTGCTGTTTTCAGATCTCCCTACAGGTGTTCAATGGGATTTACATCTGGACACATTGCTGTCCCCTTCAGAGCAGTCCAGTGTTTTATCTTGAACCACTCATGGGTGCTTTTTGAAGTGTGTTTGGGGTCATTATCCTGCTGCAAGACCCATGACCTTGGACGGAGACCCAGCTTTCTGACACTGGGTTAAACATTGCGCTCCATAATGCCGAGGCAATCTCCTGATTTCATGATGCCATGCACACATTCAAGACACCCAGTGCCAGAGGCAGCACAGAAATCCCAAAACATCACTGAACCTCCTCCATGTTTGAATGTAGGGGAGGTGTTATTTTCCTTTAATGCTTCGTTTTGTTTTCTGAAAACATAGAGATGATGTGCTTTACCAAAAAGCTCTAATTTGGTCTCATCTGTCCACAGGACATTCTCCCAGAAGGATTTTGGCTTGTTCCGGTGTGTTTCAGAAAACTCCAGCCAGTCTTCCTTACGTCTCTCTCTCAGCTGTTCCTTTCATGGAGTTGGCTCGTACCTCGTGTCTGAAGGTCAGCTTGAATCTGTTTGGCAGTTGATCGAGGCACTTTCTCCACAATTCGAACAACCCTTCGCTGCAATCTTCGATCAATTTTTCTCTTGCGGCCACCTCCAGGGAGGTTGGCGATAGTGCCATGGGCCTAAACTTCTGATAACATTGTGTACAGCAGACACACAAACATCAAGGTCTCTAGAGATGGACTTATAGCCAGCTTGATATACTGTATGTATATACAGTCACGTGAAAAAGTAAGTACACCCCATGCAAGGTTTTGACTTTTTCAACATATTTCAACATACAGCTATTTGATCTTCATTCCAACAATATTGATAGATAAAGGTGATATCATATAACAAATATCAAGAAACATTTACATTTTGTAGACCATAGTATAATTTAAATAAACATAAAAGCAAATTTTGCATGTGGAAAAAGTAAGTAAACCCTTGGCTCTAATAGGTGGTATTGCCCCTTTTGGCAGAAACAACCTCAAGTAGGTGTTTCTTATAACTGTCTACCATCTACCAGTCTCTGACATCGACTGGGAGAAATTTTTGCCCACTCCTCCATGCAGAATTCTTTCAGCTGTGCAATGTGCAATGTGCAATGCCATGTGCAATGTGCAATGCCATTCCAGAACCCTCCATTTCTTTCTTTTCAGCCATTCCTTGGTGGAATTACTGGTATGTTTAGGGTCATTGTCATGTTGCATGGTCGACCTTCGGTTGAGCTTCAACTTTCTGACAGATGGCCTCACATTATCCTCAAGCACCCTCTGGTACAATGAAGAATTCATAGTGGATTATATGATGGTGAGCTGCCCAGGCCCTGATGCAGCAAAGCTGCCCCAAACCATAATATTTCCACCACCATGCTTTACAGTTGGTATCAGGTTCTTGTGGTCAAATGCTGTCTTTGGTTTTCGCCAAGCATGTCTTCTGGTACTGTGGACAAATAGCTCTACCTTTGACTCATCTGTCCAGGGCACATTGTTCCAGAAGTGCTGGTCTTTGCCGAGGCGTTCATTGGCAAACTTTAGTCTTGCCCTGATGTTTTTTCTGGACAGCAAAGGTTTCCTCCAGGCACACCTCCCATGTATATCAAATTTGTTCAGCCTCTTTCTTGTGGTAGTCTCGTGACTTTGACATCAACAGTAGCAAGAGCTACCTGGAGGTCCCGTGATGACATTCTGGGGTTCTTCGAGACTTCTTTCAGCATCTTGCGGTCTGCTCTCGGGCTGAACTTGCTGGGGTGGCCTGGCCTGAACAAGTTGGCAGTTGTTTGGAATGTTCTCCAATTGTAGATGATCTTCCGCACAGTCAAATGATTGATTTCAAATTGTTTGGAGATCTTTTTAAATCCCTTCCCATACTCGTAGGCATCAATAACCTTCTTTCTGAAGGCCTCAGAGAGCTCTTTTGATCTAGGCATGGTGATGCCACACACTTCAACAAAGAGCAAACCAAACTAAATGTCTGAGATTCTAATTTTAGGTATTTGAAGTAGTGATAATGTAGGGGTGTACTTACTTTTTCCACGTGCAAAATTTGCATTTATGTTCATTTAAATCATACAATGGACTACAAAATGTAAATGTTTCATGATATTTGTTATATTATATCACCTTTATCTATCAATATTGTTGAAATGAAGATCAAATAGCTGTATGTTGAAATATGTTGAAAAAGTCAAAACTTTACATGGGGTGTACTTACTTTTTCACATGACTGTATATACAGACTTGGCATTTAATATGGAATATATATTTTTTCTTCACTTGGGTTTCCTTTTTGAACTCAGAATATCAATCTGGTGAGTTTCTTTTACAATTTGGTGATTTCTTTGTTAAAAAACCATGTCACTGATTGTCTGTCGCAGCAAGAAGTCAATAACAGCATTATATCACAGGTGGCGTGACAAAATGTACGGACAGGTACATTTGACGATTGGCTTCACAATCGGGTATATAAGGGTTGTTGCGTTCTATATTAATGGAAAACAACTGCTGCACATCTTCAAAAGTTATTGCCGCTTCCTCTGGAGATGGTCTGTCAACTCGACAATGCTGTTTGTCATGGAGTGGTGGCTTTACAAAATTCCGGCATGAAACAGTGCTATTGCTCGGCAGTATGGTATCACTCAAGGTCAGGTGTCAAAGATCCCGAAACGAAATGCTCAGAGGGGTGTCCCTCCTCCAATATCGAGGCCAGGACGTCCCCGCAGAACCACAAGGAGGGATGATTGCCAGCTGCACCGGTTAGTCCGCAATGGCCGTACCAAGTCAGCTAATCGGCTTAGGGCTGAGTGGCAGCAACTGACAAATGTGCCTGTACCAGAAGGCTATTCAACCAATGATTGGTTCAAGCAGACTATCGTGCCAGGCGTCCTCTGAGAAAGCCACGCCTGACAAGACAACACCGCCAGCGCCGATTGCAGTGGGTCAGAGAGCACCGTCAATGGCAGCCAGGACACTGGAATCACGTGATCTTCAGTGACGAGTCTTGATTTCTGGTCCATCTTCAAGATGGCCATGTCCGAGTGCACAGACAAGTGCATGAAGCCTACAACGAAGATTGTATAGTGCCAAGAGTCCAAGCTGGAGGTGGTGGGGTGACCGTTTTGGCTGCTTTTTATGCAGGGGGCAAAACTGACCTGGTTGTTCTGAATGGAAACCTGAACCAGTTCAAGTACAGGGCCATTCTGGAAGAAACATTGCTTCCATTTGATCTTTTAGCCTTTCGAGGAAACTTTGTCTTCCAAGATGACAATGCTTGGCCTCATCGTGCTCGCATGATCCAACACTTTCTTGCTGACCGTGGTGTAGAGCATATGGAGTGGCCTGCCATGTCCCCGGATATGAATCCGATAGAGAACTTGTGGGCAGAATTAACGCATCAAATAGACAACTTGGACCAGCAGCCCACCTCTGTGCGTGAATTGCAGCAGGCTATTGTCACTGCATGGCAAGCGATTCCTGTCCAAATTTGGCAAATCTCGTGAACAGAATGCCTCAACGTGTACGTGCTCTCCTGAATGCTCGTGGGGGTTGCACGACGTACTGAACTGTAATGTTACTGTCCGTAATCCCAGTTGTAATTTAACTTTTGTTTTTGTTAAAAATTTTTGGCTAATGTGCAAAATAAAGAAATACTTCTGGAAAACGTACAGAAGTTTAACACAGTTCTGTCCATGAATCGAGTTCGATATCAGTTTACATCACTTTCAAGGATCAATTTATTTGCTTCGAAATGTCAAATGTGGTTTTTGTTTCTTTTAAAGGTCACATTTACAAAATCTAGAATAATTTCAACCTAATTCCAATGAACTTTTGGTTCTAAGTCAACTTGAAAATCTCATGAACAGCATGCCTCAACGTGTACGTGCTCTCCTGAATGCTCGTGGGGGTTACACGACGTACTGAACTGTAATTTTACTGTCCGTAAAATAAACTTTTACTTAAGTTAGTTAGTTTTACTCAGTTAAAATAAACTTTTACTTATTTAAGTAAAATTTTACGGTCCACTTCTGTTTCCGGTCCCTGGAGCAAGGAAGCGTCTTCGACCTCTGCACGGCAGCAAAAGTTATAGTATTTTTTCCATTCGTGTCTTCGTCAATTTCTACTCATTTTTTATTGTGCATGTGTTGCAGTGTGTTTTCCAGTTGGTGTTGATTTGCAATTCTTGCAAACTTTTGTATAATTTAATCGTTTTCTGTCCAACCGCGTGCGCGGCCTGGTTTCTCTCGGCTTCCCTACACCCATAGGTGTTCTATGAATTTAAGTTCTTTCCTTCGCTGTATTGCTTATTTCTTAGATTTTCTCTTCTCCCCCTAACTTCCCTGAACATCGACCACTTGTCTAACGTTTTAAATCTCTTCAAAGTCTCTTCACGTCTCTTCACGTCTCTTCACGTCTCTTCTTGTCACGTCACGTCACGTCTCTTCAAAGCTGTCCATGCGCGCACGCTTTCGAAGTTAACTAACTTTTCACAATTGTGCTTTTGTCGAAACTGTATCTTTCTTTCGGTGTGTGTAACTATTGGTGTGTCTTTAATAGTATTCTTGGTGTTGGTTTTTCATACCTGTGTACAGAATCGTCGGTTAGTTCGTGTCACGTATTCTGAGGCGGAGTGTAGTATTCGTAGGCTACCGTGTCTGACCTTGGCTTGAGGCTTTGTGTCTGTCTCAGCGGTTCTTCGATTGCGCTCGCAATTACTTTCGGTCTCTATTTTTCACGTTTCACATTCGGTCTCTGTCTCTGTTTTCATCTCAACTCAAAAAAAAAAAAAGAAAAAAAAAGTTCCCTTCTCTGTTCTTATACGTTGTTCGTTCTTATTTGTTCATTCGTTCTTCGACCACGTTGTTCGTGATCACGTGTTCACGTCGTTAAAAAATGTTTAAACTGTCCCCTGAAGAACTGTATTCTGTCATATACTCTGACACCTTTTTCATCTTCTTCTATAAAAGGATGCTTTTGACTTGCTCACCAAATTTATTCATTCCAAAAAAATAATCCTTCTCTTACAGTGCCTCTTTCATACATTCCCTAAACTCTCCAGAACTCCACCCATCCTTCAGCTTCCTAAAACGTATTTTTGACTCGAAGGTCTCAAGAAACTCATTTTGCAAGAAATGTTCGTTTCCCATTAATCGTACATTTTTCAAAATCCAATCTCACCCCTCCCCTCCAAATCTTCCCCATCACCCCTTCCCTCCAAAACTTCCCCATCACCCCTTCCCTCAAAAACTTCCCCATCACCCCTCCCCTTCAAAACTTGCCCATCACCACTCCCCTCCAAATCCACCCCCTTGCCCCTCCCCTCCAAATATTCCCCATCACCCATCTCTTTCAAATATTCCCCCTTGCCCCTCCCCTCCAAATCTTCCCCATCACCCATCCCTTTCAAATCTTCCCCCTTGCCCCTCCCCTCCAAATCTTCCCCATCACCCCTTCCGTCCAAAACTTCCCCATCACCCCTCTCCTCCAAAACTTCCCCATCACCCCTCCCCTCTAAATCTACCCCCTTGCCCCTCCCCTCCAAATCATCCCCATCACCTATCTCTTTCAAATCTTCCCCCTTGCCCCTCCCCTCCAAATCTTCCCCATCACCCATCCCTTTCAGATCTCCCCCCTTGCCCCTTCCCTCCTAAACTCCCCCCACACCCCTCCCCTCCGAGACTCTCCCTCACTCCTCCCCTCCTAGACTCCCCTCTCACCCCTCCTCCTCAAAGCGTCCTCCCTGCTTCTTCCCCCTTCCAACTTTCACCTTCATCTTCCTCAACCTTCTGCCTCACTCTTCCCCCTCCTCAAATAACACCTCACTGCGCCTCACCCAATCACCATCAAACCTTTTGTCCGCCCCATTCTTCCTTTTCTCCAAGCTATTCTGAAATCTCTGACACACCTTCAACAGCTCTCCCTACCTCTTCCTCCTCTTCCACATCTTACCCTACCACTCCCCCCCCCCCCCTCTCTGTATCCGATGCTCCCCCTTCCTCTTCTTTAACAGTATGGACCTCAAACATCCGGGGCCTTCGCTCAAATTTGATTGATCTCTCCATGCAGGTTGCTTCTGACAAACCAGACGTGATCTGCTTAACAGAAACTTTCCTCCTTCATGATGTCTCTGATTCCTTGGTATCTCTCCCAGGTTACTCCCTCCTCCGGTATGATAGACCTGAGCCTCGTCCTGGAGGGGGGGTTGCTATCTTTATAAAAAACTTTCTTCCTCACTCACCCTCCACTGCCCTCTCTCCACCTCACCCCCAGGAATACCTTTGGCTACGGCTTCCCCTTCGCTCCCACCTTTTGTTCATATGTGTGTTGTACCGTCCACCAAACAGTGATGACTCCATCTACATCTCGCTGTCTGATAAATATGGACCAACTTCTATCTACCCATCCCAACTCTCTCTTCCTCATATGTGGTGATGTCAATTGTCACCATGCCAGTTGGCTGGGTGTGCGTACCTCTCTCACCAGCCATGGCTCTTCAGCAAAGGACTTCTGTGACTCACTGGGACTGACACAATCTGTCAATTTCCCGACCTGGATCTCAGTCAATGGAGCATCTTCTCTTCTGGACTTGGTTATGACTACCTTCCCTGAAAATGTCTGCTGCTCTTCTTCTGCTCCAATCGGCTCATCTGATCATGTGCTTGTTAAAGTGGACATCTCTCTGACCATTCTCAGAGAGCCTCCTCAGCGTCGCCGAGTCTGGCATTTCACTCAGGCCAACTGGCACGGTCTTCAAGCAGCGATCAATCATCTGGACTGGTCTCCCATCTCTACCACCTCTGACATCAACTCATCCTGGGAATTCTTCCAAAGTAAATTGCTCTCTCTCATGCACAGATTTATCCCATCTCGTCTTCAGTTGTCATACCCTTCCTCCCGTCCATGGTACATGGAATCTTGTGGTGAGGCTATTGCCCAGAAACAACTTGCTTTCGTCTCCTGGAAAGCAAATCCAATGGAAGGAAATCTCATTTCCTTTCACAAAGCCCGAAACAAGTGTGTGTCCACCCTCAGGAGAGCCAGGAAACAATATCTCTCCGTTCTCAGGACAGAACTCTCTTATCTGTCTCCCTCTTCCAAATCCTGGTGGCATCTGGTCAAATCTGTTTCTGGTGTTTGTTCCCCTTCCATCCCCCACCTCACCTCAAACGGCCACGGCTGACTCCGCACATGAAAAAGCTGAATGCCTCAACTCTGTGTTTGCCTCCAAATCTTGTGTCCCAAACCCATTCCTCTCTGTACCCACTGTACCCAGTCGTACCCAGCTGCTCCTGCACTCTGTGTCCTTTTCTCCTGACAAGGTCGAAAAGTTTCTGTCAACCCTCGACTCTGATTCTGCAACTGGACCTGACGGCATCAGCCCACGGGTCCTAAAATCCTGTTCTTCCGCTCTTTCACTCCCTCTCTCTGTTCTCTTCACCCTCTCTTTTGCTCAAGGTCATCTGCCATCTGCTTGGAAACCTGCCAACATCAACGCTTTGCACAAAAAAGGTGCAAAAACAGATCCCAGCAACTACAGACCAATCAGCCTTCTCCCAATTATCAGCAAAGTCATGGAATCCATCATTGCTTCAGATATGAAATATTTCCTCTTCTCCAATGGCTTGATCTCTGATCATCAATTTGGTTTCAGACCTGGTCACTCTACTCTGGACATGCTGCTTCTGCTTTCTCAACAATGGATGGAGGTCCTCAATACCAAACAGGAAATTAGAGCTGTCTCCCTTGACATATCACGTGCCTTCGATACGGTCTGGCACCCCGCTTTGCTCACCAAACTCTCCTCTTTTGGTATCCATGGAAATCTCCACGCATGGCTGGCGGACTTCCTCTCTAGTCGTAGTCAACGTGTGGCCCTGAATAGGTTTCTCTCATCTCCTCTTCCTGTTCAGGCTGGAGTTCCCCAAGGCAGTGTTCTGGGCCCTGTGCTTTTTCTGGTCTTCATCAATGATCTCTCTGACTCTCTTGAAAATCCTCTCTATCTCTTTGCTGATGACTCTACTCTCTGTCGCTTCTTTCTTCATCCCTCAGATCGGCAGTCTGCAGCCTCCTCACTGTCTGCAGACCTGGACAAAATCACAGACTGGGCAAACAAGTGGAACATGTCTTTCAATCCTGACAAATCTCACACTCTTACGATGTCTCTCCGAAAAGACCGACTGGACAACCCTCCCATCCACTTTCTGAATAATCCTCTCCAAGAAGTTCTGTCACTCAAGCTTTTGGGTCTCACTATCTGCCATGATCTTTCCTGGGAAAACCACATTTCAAATCTGGCCTCCAAAGCCAGTCGCCGACTGGGCATCCTCCGTTGTGCGAAGTCCTTTCTTGGCACACCTGAGCTCCTCACCACATACAAGGCTTTCATCCGCAGCTCAATGGAATACTGCTCTCCCCTCTGGGCTGGTGCTCCTGCCTCACACCTAGCTCGTCTTCACACTGTTGAAACCAAAGCATTCAGAATCATTGGAATCTCCCGCGATGAAGCTAACTCCAAGGGCCTCTCACTCACTCACCACAGGCAGGTTGGTGGTCTTTCCGTCTTCTACCGACTCCCCTCTGGCCTTGCCCCCCCCCCCCCCCAGCTCTCTCTGGGCTCTGTCCCGCAAATATTCCTACAGGTCGCACAAGATCTGCCTGCAACCCTCTTATGGTTAAACTGCCAAAATCAAGACTCTCTGCTCACCTTCACTCCTTCATTCCTCTTTTCTCCTGCCTCTGGAACAAACTCCCTCACTCTCTTCAATCCCACTCCACCCTCCAGGTCTTTAAAACAGCTGTTCACCACCATCTCTTATCTTCCCCCATCCAAAACCTTGATCTTTTTTACCCCTGCTAATTTCATCCCAATTCCACTTTTTTGAAATACCAACTTCTGTCCTGGAAGTCCTTGGTGTCCTTGTGTTTTATAATTCTCCCACCCCCCCCCCCCCTCCCACGCCTCCCCCCCATGCCCTCTCCCTCCCACACATCTCCCTGCTCTTAATGTTGTGTGCTCTCAAGTGTTTGTGTGCTTCCCCTTCTCTTGTCTTCCGCTCCCTCTTTTTATATATTTTGTTTGTCTGGTTGATTTGTTTGTGAAGTAAATGTCAGCTCTTTCACGAGCCTCGATTCAGTATACAAAAAAGAAAAAGAAAGAAAAAAAAAAAGTAAGTTCACCCCCACAAAAAAAACATTCCATATTAAATGCCAAGTCTGTATATATATATATATATATATATATGCATATTTTTAAAGAAATAAGGTGCTTCCAACCAGAAAGTAAAAAACTAGATCTATTCTGCAAATTTGATCAAATAATCAAGTGCAGATCAGTTTCACAGATCTGATCCGGTCTCAGTCAACGTTTCACCCGCTTCACAGCAGTCTTCCTCAGACCAAGAGACATATATTGGCCAATAGATCTCACGCCAATAGCACTTAATGCATACCAACAGCACTTAATGTTGACCAGGCCAGCTCTAGCAGGGCAGAAATTTGACGAACTGACTTGTTGGAAAGGTGGTCATCCCATGACGGTGCCACATTGAAAGTCACTGATCTCTTCAGTACGGCCCATTCTGCTGCCAATTTTTGTCCATGGAGATTGCATGGCTGTGTGCTTGATTATATATACCTGTTGGCAATGGGTGTGGCTGAAACAGCCGAATACACTAATTAGAAGGGTTGTCCGCATACTTTTGGCCATGTAGTATGTGTATATATATATATATATATATATATATATATATATATATATATATACACACACACTACATGGCCAAAAGTATGTGGACACCCCTTCTAATTAGTGTATTTGTCCTGTGTTTCTCTCAATTAACACTGAAAATTTTCAAGACTGGAATCTTTTTCTCCAAGCAAAGGAGGGATATTAATAGTCTCCAATTCACTCGAACGTTTACCATTCGCTGAAGCTGGAAATTTAGTTTGAAGGTTGCCAGAGTGAAGAATTAGTTATTCTGTTGACAACGAGCTTCGTGTTGCATTGAAGCAGTGGATTTTACCCTGCACGTAATTAAAGAAGAATCACGTTCAGACCGAGTTATCTAACTCATGAGTTATCATTCATTGTACTCGGGTGTAAATTCAATGGCAGAGTTAATTGAAACTCTCTGCGAACGAAGCCCTTTTTGGAGATGCATCGCTACAAAAATTTTCGCGGAGCAAACATTTGCACGTTCTGCAGATAGGCACAAATGAACAAGGCACGACAGTCTCTGGCAAATGCAGGCATAAATGGAGCCAGGCTGGCAATGGTCACTGCCTCACATCGCAGGGACTTATGAGAGGGCGATAAGGAGATGTTAGAATAAGGATGGGAACTGAGCCGGAGTGGTTGTTTCTGCTGCTGGAACCCTCCACCATTTTCAGATGCCCTCATCAGTCACTCTCGCACAGTGAGATGGCATTCTGTTGCTGCATTTTCGTGCTTCCAAAGAGCTATAAGAGGGCGCATGAGAATAGCAGTTGCTGCAACGAGTGTAGCAAAACATGCTCCAAAGACAGCAAAGGATTGCGTCTGAATATCTGGTACTGGTCCTCAAGGTGGTTAGATGGATTGTTCTTGGCATAGTTTGAAACACAGTTGAACTGTTTCAATATGCCCTGTATTTCAAGATCTCCATGGAGTGAATTTTGTTTACTTGTTTTTTCTTCTTTTACATCATTGCAGAAGAAGCCACCCGGTATGCAATATTGCTCGCCAGCAGATGAAATATTCAGCTCAACCAATGCTACGGAGTTACTTAAGCTCCTTTCATATTTTCTTCAATGACATTCAAATAAGCCGCATTCTTCCCCGAAATCAAATTTTTCTCTGCCGTGATCAGCACTGCAGCCAGCCTGCTTCACTTTGGAGCCTGAGCAATCGTTCTGAATAACGAGCTCTCTCCGCTGCAAATCGCATTATTCCTGCCGTGGATTGAATGCTAACGTGCCGTTCGACGCGCATGGGGCCGCGCTGTCTCATCATGGGGCCGCGCTGTCTCATCATGCTGCGCGGAGATGTGAAGAGTGAGGGCCGGTCTTCTGGGTAACATCCGGCCCAAGAGATAGCTCGGCTGTGCCAATGCAGTGGGCGGACCGGGGGCTTATCGATGCATGGAACATAGAGTCTATTCTCGATGGGCTAGCTTAATGCTGAACTCTAAATGGATTCGTTGAAATGTTTAAGAATAAATTGTTTTTACCAACAGATGTCCACAAATGTGTGCCAAACTTTGCAACTCTTGGGGCTGTAAAACAGCTGATGAAATGTATTTAATATTTTTTCAGATGCTCATCATGATTCAGTCTTTGCATTGAACTCCCCACAGCCAATAATTTGGCATTGAGACCTTGAAATGTGTGAATTCCAAGATTTTCATTGGAATCGTGGCCTTGCTTCGTTGCATCAATGCCTGGCAACAGCACAGAGCAGCCATCTGGTGGGTGAGTCTTCACAGTAGGGAGGTCCATTGGTTGACAATGCATACATTAAGAAATTGCCTCATGGCTTCGTTTCCACAATGTAGCATCTTTTGGTCGTTTGGTGTGTCCAGCTGTGTTATTGGATCTTGGGAACTTCTGCAGTTGGAAATTGCAAGCACAGTTTTAAATGCTTCCGAAGCTGCATTCTTCCTCTATAAAGCTGCGTTCTTTATGGAGAGACAGAGTTGTGTCATGGTCTACTAATTTTCCTTTCAGGAATGAAGTGGATGGCCATATGGATTTGAAAGTTAATCTTAATAGGCCAACTTTGCTCTCCAAAATTCAAGCCAAAAGTGCTACTTTTTAGGAACAACAAGGTAGTATGGACCTTCAGGGGTTGTGGACACAAATAATTTGTTGGTCAGTGTAAAATACTGCTCATCATGTAATAAGTACATTTTTAGGTACAGTATATATACTATATATATATATACAGTATAGTGAAAAGCGGGGTTATGGGATTGGTTCTCTTTGTCTGTGTCTGTCTGTTTGTCTGCAGATGCCAGTCCATGATTGAGGAACGACCTAACTTCAATTGATTTCTACATTTTGAACACTAGCAACGGTACCCGCCCTATGGGCGGGGCTTCAATTGGGAGGCCCAAATTAAAAGGCTAAATATCAGAAATCGAAGGCTTTTTTTCTTTTAAAGGTGCCATGTAATTCAAAAGTTTCTGGTTATTTATATATTAACTTGACCTTCCTAGTGAAGAAATCTCCCATGTTTCTTTTTTAAAATCAACAATGGGATAATTAGACCAATATTTTGAACATTTGTAGTGTTTTTCACAACTTGCTATGCCCCGCCCCTCAAAACAGTGGAGTTCAGCGAACCGCAGGTCACGTGACCGGTGACGTCATCTCCAGAACGAAGTCCATGCCATCTCGATTCGCTATGCTTTGGCCCGCGATCCGTTCCGTGTAATTTGTACGTACTCTACTTTTGATTCGCTTGATCTTGATCTGAGGTATGCTGAGACACATGTGTGTCACGCCTCGCCTCGTTGATAAGCCCGCAAGGTCGCTCCGTGGAGTAGCCTGCACATATTCAACTATGTGTGAATTATATCAATAACAACTCACGGTCTGAGGTAACTCGGCTAAAAATTATCCGATTTGCACCAAATAAAGTTTATGAATGGTTGCACAGACCCCTACCTCTCACTAAAAGTGGAAACAGAATGTAAATTGGAGTTAAAACAAGCCCGCAAGGTCGCTCCGTGGAGTAGCCTGCACATTTTCAACTATTGGTGAATTAAATAATTAACAACTCACGGTCTGAGGTAACTCGGCTAAAAATTATCCGATTTGCACCAAATAAAGTTTATGAATGGTTTCACAGACCCCTACTTCTCACTAAAAGTGGAAACAGAATGTAAATTGGAGTTAAAATAAGTGTTTGATTTGTATCAAGCAAATACACGTGGAGCATGCTTGCGAGCGAGCTGTGTTCTGGAGGTGACGTCACATGGATTACGTCATCGGCTTTGAGGTATGGGGCAGAATTTTTAGGGGCGTTCCCAAGTGGTTCGGTTTTCTTTCATTTTTAATGTTTCAGAGTGAATATAACAAAAAATCAATGCCATATTTGAATTCACCATAAAAAGACTCATTTGGATGACATCAAATGCATTTTGAATGAGATTCCGTGTCTGTGGACCTTTAAACGATTTATATAAACATCCATTAAATCTCGATCGGTGCAGCCGTTTGTGCGGCACTCGGGAAAATAACGTCATGCGGGAGCAAGTATCAGCAGGATGTGGCAGTGTGGTAGTCCACGTTTCTGATCCTCCTTCATGCCGAAGTAGCCCACCACTTTTCCAAGCATTCCGCTCTTCAGATCCGCCATGAGACATTTAAGCTTGATACTGAAGACGCCTGCAGTTAGTACTCCCGATGACGTATGTACTCCCGATACGTGTTTCCTTCATTGTAAAAACTTCCAAATCAACAGTTAAAAGGATTTTTAGCCGATCGGCGTTACGGCCTTGGCAAGATCGATGGAGACAGCGATCTGTTAGCGTATACACCGCCCACATAGCTATGTGGAATTATCTCATGTAGAGATTAAACCCACTTCATTTGAACTTTGGCTGAGGTCATTATTTACTTATAATGATGTTTATACACAAATCAAAAAGAAGATAATTGGTTTTGGGTCGTCCTTTCCGCATATCTCGTGGGATTGTAAGTTAGAGAGATGGCTGTGATGGCGGGGAGGGGGTTGGAATTCTCTCAAGCAGGGATTCAACCCGTGTCCTTATAAAAGGTCTTTGCCCGAGGTCACCGAGTCCGATCAGTGCAGCCGTGCAGCAATCGGTGCAGCTGTTTGTGCGGCACCCGGTAAAACAACATCGTTACAATGAAAACATCGTCACAATGAACATTATGCGAACGTGAATGTTATGCGGGAGTCCAAACCTGAGAATGCTGGAGACCAAAGCTGAAATTGGGAAAACTAAATAGCCTATTTTACTCCTGGAGATGTCAGGATTACCCACCCAAAATATCGTTGCGATCGGTTCAGCAGTTTTTACGGTACCTTTGAACAGACAGACAGACAGACAGATGGACGGACATTTGGTGAATTATAGTAAAATGAATCGGTACATGAATTGGAACACAAACCTGTAGTTCAATCTCGTTATATTTGGCAAAATGAAAAATGTAGTTGGCAAAAGCCTCTGAATTTGGCAAAATGTACGGAATTTTGCCATGATCGCGCACGCGCAGATAGGATTGAGGCAATTTTTTAAAAACACTGTCTGCTTCTCTGGCAGTCAAACAAAATGGAAAATCTTTCGAAACAGGAAGGTTATTGTTTTAGGGACATCATAAAGGCTGCAAGCAACAGGCACAAATAACTAATTTAACATGTTAAATAAGGTGGTGTAATAGACTGTGCATAAACAGCGGTAAACTTCTGAAAAAGTTTATTTTGTTTTTATTTCTACAGCCTTTAAAACTTTTATTATATTTCAATTGAATTATATACTTGAACACAAGAACACAAATCGGTTTTTTTGCACTTTCAAAAACCTTCTGTTTAGCAGTAGTACTTGGAAAAATGTTCACGTAGCATTCGTACTTGGAAAAAAGTAGTACCTGCTGTCTCATGCCCTGAGGGCAGAGTAACTATGAGAATCAGCATGCATGCCGTCTCATGCCCTGAGGGCAGAGTAACTGAGAATCAGCATTCCTGCCATCTCATGCCCTGAGGGCAGAGTAACTATGAGAATTAGCATTCATGCCTTATCATGCCCTGAGGGCACAGTAACTGATAAATCAACATTCATGCTGTCTCATGCCCTGAGGGCACAGTAACTCTGATAATCAACATTCATGCTGTCTCATGCCTTGAGGACAGAGTAACTGAGAATCAGCAATCCTGCCATCTCGTGCCCTGAGGGCAGAGTAACTTTGTGAGATTCTTCATTCAGACAAATATGGCGGCACAAAGTACTGTTTCGCTCTCAGCATTGGGAAATATCGAGATTCAGACAAAATGCGACTTGTAGGAAAATACAGTACAGACGTGCTCGGAAACACAAAGCAAGAGTTTAGAAGACTCTTCCCGTGTCCCTTTTTTCTCAAGACTGTGCTGGGTAAGGTGTTCTGTGAACTCCTAGTTTGTTTTG
Organism: Myxine glutinosa; assembly: GCF_964187855.1. Taxonomy (NCBI): domain Eukaryota; kingdom Metazoa; phylum Chordata; class Myxini; order Myxiniformes; family Myxinidae; genus Myxine; species Myxine glutinosa. The sequence goes on from NC_136264.1 coordinate 168,628,673, forward strand.
GGTCTAGACTCCAGGGAATCATCGCTATTTTCACGATTAATAAATGCAAACATTGAAAAGCATAAGTCACCTAGCCCATGGCTACTCAGGCTCTGAATAGGTAGCAATGAAGGGGTTCATGCTGCCCCATTCTCACCTATATTTTCGCCATCTTGTTGCCAGGAGATTCAGGATTTTTCTAAAGCTTCTGCACCTTCTATATCGACCACATATCGAGTATCCGATTAAGGTTTGTGCTGGGACGTTGCATGCTCTGTGTGTAAAACCGGTGTTTATCGTGATTTTCTAACATCGGAATAATTAGGTTTTCATTGTTAATCTATGTGGGTGCATGCATGGTCTTTGTTTTTTCATGATCACCTCCTCTCTTTCCCACATAAGGATCATGGGTGCTTGGCTCAGGAAGTTTATCACATATCGTTAATACTTTCAGCTTCAGGACTTCATTGATTGCTTTATGTTAACCTCCAGATGCCTGTTGGGTCAATAGTCATTTCTAATGACTTAAGACTGGAGATTCTAAAGCTAATTATGTTTCATCATCTATTACAGTTGGTTTGTTATACAAAATCTCTGAGACTTCACAGACTGATGTGAGGACTAAATTCAGAAACAACATTGAGGCCTGCAAACCTGCATGTCTGGCCAACGTCATTTTGATGAATGATGTCACAGATAGTTCAACATTTATTTCTCATTTAAAAACTTCTGAAAGACCTAAAGCACGAACTATGTAACAAGTGAGGACAATTATTGATATTTGTTGAACAAGTGTACAGTGGAGTAGAAGTTTCTTTCCAAAGTAAATTTTGGAATACCAGGAATGCAGAGGGGGAAGTGAGGGTCGACCCTTGTGCACTTGTCCTCTTGGGACAGGGAGAACGTGAGATTACGGCATCAATTTGGATTTTTTTGGCCATGATGCCAGCGATAGCTCAACTACGTTTCACGAAGGACACCATGGGCCTTTAATGTCTGTCTACCGAGAAACACATGGGACACCCGCCTCGGGTCCATCCGAGGGACGACACATACATTGATGAATCACTCTGCCTGTGAATCACCCAGATGACAGTTTAAAGTTTGGCCGAGATTCAAAGCAAGGCGAGACAACTTAGAGGTGAGTGTGTATACCTTTAGGCTATTCTGCCAGCCCGCACAATGGATACTTTGCTATTATGCAACCCTAGGTGGTGAAATACGTTGGTGGAGGAACATAACAAACAATAACATAACACACACACATCTCGTTTTTTTTCATTTGCACATAATTCTAACACACGCAAGCACACATCAACACATCATCATCATTTTCAACTGTGGAATCTAAGGGCTAAACATCTGCATCTACGTGCTAAATCATTAATTGTGAAATATTATGTTTTACATCACAAAGGTCATTTTGGTTTTAAAGATGGTGGATCAGAGATAAATGTTTTGTTTTCATGGAATTATGTACAATTATTTTATTAACCCGTGTCTGATTGAGAATTATACTGTCACGGTACATGATTTATGATGATGGTGGAAAAGGTGTCCATCAGTCTTACGGATATCGAATTACGTTTCCACCAAATGATTGCAGAACATTCCTGTGGCTGAGACATCTTACGTGGAGATTACTCACAAGTCTCTTGATAGGAAGTGAAGTTTCATAGGAAGTTTCTTCACCAAAATCGGATCGATTGGTCCTTGTCACACACCCAACCGGTCCACCAAGTTTCGTCCGAATCCGTCCACACCTTTTTGAGATATCCTGCTCAGTGCTGCCAAACAGACAAACACACAGACAGACAGCCAGACAGACAGCCAGACAGACAGGGGTGAAAACATAACCTCCATCGCTGGAGGAGGCAATAAATATAAGTTAGTTGTGAGAAAAAAGAAGGCGCTACCATACCATCGGGGCAATGTGACCTTATATTATCTGGGCTTATGGTAGTTTCACAGGCTGGCAGAATGGCCGAGTGGGACGTGTGCACACTCTCCTCGAAGATAAACTTGCTTGGGTTTAAATCTCAGTTTTAAACTACTAGCAGAATCACCCGGCGTTGCCGGGCGGGGGAGGAGGAGGGGGGGGGGGGAAGGGAGGGATAGGGGGGGATAAGGGGAGGAGAGGAGGGAGGGGAGAGGGGAGGAGGAGGAGGCAGGGGGGAGGAGAGGAGGAGGCAGGCAGGGGGGAGGAGGGAGGGGGAGGAGTAGGAGGCAGCACTATCAAGCGATATCGAGCGAAATCCCCCAAAACGAACTTTTTGTTTTCAATTTTTTATTACTTTTATTTTTATTTTTTTTGTTTTGGCCGAAAACACTCCCAGGGCACTCGATGATGAACCTCTGAAAGTTTGACGAAGATCCGTTTAGCCATCTCTGAGAAAAATGGTGACACACAGACACAGACATCTTAGATAGTAGAAGATAAACTGCCATCATGGTGTTTCACAGGCAGGTAGGCGATTCATCAATTTGTGTACGGACCGTCCGTCGGATGGACGTGAAAACTGGGTGTCCCGTATGCCGGAACTAGTTGGTGGACGTTAAAGATCCCTCGGTGTCCATCGCGAAAGTAGGCGAGCTATCGCCGGCATCCTGGGCAAAATCCAAATTCCCGCCCTAACTAGATAGTCGAACGTCAGGCCTGGCCAGGAGGTTCGTGAAAGACTTGGGCGAAAACTCCACCCGGCTAACACCACAAGAACATGGGAATAATTGTGGCCTTTAAGCCAAGAAAAATAAAATTATGGTAGTCGGAAATAATCGAATTTAAAGGAAATAATGTATAATTTAAATGGCTACTGTCAAAATCCATATTGTGATAGCTAATAAATAATACTCCTTTCAATGAATGACAGATGTTGATATTTACGGCACTATTCCTCCTCTTCCACCTCCCTCATCTCCTCCACCTCTCCCATCTTCTTCACCCCTCCCATCTTCTCCACCTGCTCCACCTCCGCCACATCCTTCACCTCCTCCACATCCTTCACCTCCTCCACCTACTCCCAACAACCTAAAACTACAATAAATTTTCACTTTATGGGCAGTAACATGACAATTTACTTGTATTGGAGATACACAGGTATGATACAGCAACATTTTTATAAAGACAGGTATGATACAGCAACATTTTTATAAAGACATGTATGATACAGCAACATTTTAAATAAAGACAGGTGTGATACAGCAACATTTTTTATAAAGACAGGTATGATACAGCAACATTTTTTATAAAGACAGGTATGATACAGCAACATTTTTTATAAAGACAGGTGTGATACAGCAACATTTTAAATAAAGACAGGTATGATACAGCAACGTTTTTTATAAAGACAGGTGTGATACAGCAACATTTTTATAAAGACAGGTGTGATGCAGCAACATTTTTATAAAGACAGGTGTGATACAGCAACATTTTTATAAAGACAGGTATGATACAGCAACATTTTTATAAAGACAGGTGTGATGCAGCAACATTTTTATAAAGACAGGTGTGATACAGCAACATTTTTATAAAGACAGGTGTGATGGAGCAACATTTTTATAAAGACAGGTGTGATACAGCAACATTTTTATAAAGATAGGTATGATACAGCAACATTTTTATAAAGACAGGTGTGATGCAGCAACATTTTTATAAAGACAGGTGTGATACAGCAACATTTTTATAAAGACAGTTATGATACAGCAACATTTTAATAAAGACAGGTGTGATACAGCAACATTTTTATAAAGACAGGTGTGATACAGCAACATTTTTATAAAGACAGGTGTGATACAGCAACATTTTTATAAAGACAGGTGTGATACAGCAACATTTTTATAAAGACAGGTGTGATACAGCAACATTTTAATAAAGACAGGTGTGATACAGCAACATTTTTATAAAGACAGGTGTGATACAGCAACATTTTTATAAAGACAGGTATGATACAGCAACATTTTTATAAAGACACGTATGATACAGCAACATTTTTATAAAGACAGGTGTGATACAGCAACATTTTTATAAAGACAGGTGTGATGCAGCAACATTTTTATAAAGACAGGTGTGATACAGCAACATTTTTATAAAGACAGGTATGATACAGCAACATTTTTATAAAGACACGTATGATACAGCAACATTTTTATAAAGACAGGTGTGATACAGCAACATTTTTATAAAGACAGGTGTGATACAGCAACATTTTTATAAAGACAGGTGTGATACAGCAACATTTTTATAAAGACAGGTGTGATACAGCAACATTTTAATAAAGACAGGTGTGATACAGCAACATTTTAATAAAGACAGGTGTGATACAGCAACATTTTTATAAAGACAGGTGTGATACAGCAACATTTTTATAAAGACAGGTGTGATACAGCAACATTTTAATAAAGACAGGTGTGATACAGCAACATTTTTATAAAGACAGGTGTGATACAGCAACATTTTAATAAAGACAGGTATGATACAGCAACATTTTTATAAAGACAGGTATGATACAGCAACATTTTAATAAAGACAGGTGTGATACAGCAACATTTTAATAAAGACAGGTGTGATACAGCAACATTTTTATAAAGACAGGTGTGATACAGCAACATTTTAATAAAGACAGGTGTGATACAGCAACATTTTTATAAAGACAGGTGTGATACAGCAACATTTTTATAAAGACAGGTGTGATACAGCAACATTTTTATAAAGACAGGTGTGATACAGCAACATTTTTATAAAGACAGGTGTGATACAGCAACATTTTTATAAAGACAGGTGTGATACAGCAACATTTTTATAAAGACAGGTGTGATACAGCAACATTTTTATAAAGACAGGTGTGATACAGCAACATTTTAATAAAGACAGGTGTGATACAGCAACATTGTTAGAAAAAAAGAAAGTATTAAACATGTTTTTTTTTTAAATAAAGAAAGGTAAAAATCATGTCACAATTACATTAAATTGCAATCATTGGGTTGTCCTGTTAGTGTTCCCAGCTGAACCCTTGTCTCATGTTTCCGAAGAACAAAGGTACAAATCCCATATCTGGTATGGGTTTATCCCTACCAATGTTCTTACAATTCCCATGGAAGTACAACCACGTCTCCTTATGTCTTTGTCCTGCATGTGATATATGTAAAAGTTCACATGATCCACAGGATAGCTCAGCAAGTGTGCGGTCTAGTTGGCTGTTGGTTCGATTCCCAACATAAGGCGAGTCAACCTAAAACTGTCTTATCTTGAAGTTCCAGCAGGGGGCGCTGTATCCTGAAGTATGCCCATCTTTCAAAATGACATCAGGCAGATTGTCTCATTCACATTACAGATAACATATTGGAGTCTATTTCGCAGCAACAGTTATTTAGGCCAATAGATGTACAAGTGTAAGATTCTGTATGTTGTTTGAGTTTACCATTGGTCACCTTTCCTTATTTGTACTCTGGTCAATAAACTACTGCATTTGGTAAACACCTTTTGGAATATTCTTAGTCAATATTGCATGAATATGTGAAACAGAGAGTTTAAAATCCATCTGTAACTACACCAACAACATCAAACTTGCAGACAAATTTAAACTAAAAAAAAAGTTTCACACCTGTTCTTTCACCTGAGCTGCAATGCACAATGATTTCACAGCAAAAGCAAAGTGGTGGCCAACAAGGACCTAACACTAACTCCAAAAATGTCTCTTTGGACCCCAAACGAATCTTGGCTCTTTCTGATATCAGTGGTAGCTCCATTGAAAAGACAGCAGGTGCTCTTGAAAATCTTGGCCAATGATCACTCCTAATTCCTAAGCGCAGGAAGCACCAGGAGTATTGTTTTCCTGCGCCGTTTGCCTCTTAGTCCTGCTAGAATAGCAGGAGATCCTGTAAAGTGGATGCATGGAGGAAATGAGGGAAGACATCTCCATGGCTAAAAAACATAAAGTCCCATTTATAATGATTGCATCCGGTCAGCTTACGTTGAACATTGAACATTCTCATCAGGTTCCAAAATCGATCAAATTGCATGCCCCCACTGGACTTTAGATTGTCCTGCCTATGTCTAGTCAACTCCCACGAGTCTCCAGCAAAATGCAGTCCAATTGTGTCATCGGGTTGAAGTGGTTATTGGCATTAGCGCTTCTATCTCTTTCTACAACCCCTGCAACACCTCCACCTCTTGCCAGAGGCTTCGTGGAGTCTGGTGGCGTTCACCATTGTTCATGTTTTGACACAATGCGTGAGCTCGGGAAATAAGTGTGGCTGCCACACCAACGGGTGATGCGTTGAGACCGATTAAAATTTCATCAGGAAATCTTCGTTAATTTCCAGTGATGCAGTCTTGTTCAAGCAGGCTGTGAATTATTCAGGAGCAATCATTCAAACAGGCCATTTTCATGCACAGGCAGCTGCGTGGGGTTACCCCCGATGTGCGACAACTTGTGCAGGCGGCATCTGGTTGCAGGCAGATAAGGGTGGCAACAACTCGAGTTTGTATTCGATATTATAAAATCTGTCTGCACATCAGCAGACATTGTTGTGTGTGTGAGCGTACATCCATGAGTGCATTTACGCACGCATTTGTGCAAAGTGGAGCAAAATTTTCACAATCCTGAATGTCCACACCAGGGGGGTCGTCTGGTCAATATCACAGTGGGCAATTTCAACTGAAAATTGTTCAGTATATGAAAAAAGGATCAAGGATGGTGTATGTATAGTGTATACATGGGAATGGGCAGGCAGGGGCGTCTTTCCCCCATCAAACCCCATTTGCGTGCGTGCGAGGGAGCGCATGTGCAACTTGGGAGCAGAAGGTTAGATCCCAATCAATATTACACATATTGGACTTTCCAGTAGAATGAAGAACCGGTGTGGCTGGTGAAAGCTAGTGTCAATCTGCGTTGGTGGACAGGTAAATAATGTATGAAATCACCAGGACATTGATTGAGGTATGCTAACCACCATGCAGAACAGGGGGAAGCTGATGTTTCAGACATTAACCCTTCGTCGGATTGCTCTGATGAAGGATTAATGCCAAAATTCATACCTCAATCAACATCCTGTTGATTTCATCCATTTTGTACTCTCCTGGTGTTTGAGATTATTTATAATTTTCTTTTTTTATGATAGATAAAATGGGGGAGTTAATTTCCACCTGAAAGTAAAACATTTTCATTGCCATGGTATTGAGAACCGCATGGTAAATCCGATAACCCCAAGTAGGACTTGTGTCGTTTTCAGAAGAGTTAAAACTGCAGTTGATATTTTTACACTGTCTCAAACCGGAATCCCGTGGAATGTTGTCTCCCAGAATGGAATGGACTCCCGAATAATAATGCATGGAATGGTCTTCCTGCAAAGGTAGTGGCAGTGGAGAAGGTAGAAAGGTTTAAATCGGAATTAGATAGGTACTTGGATGCATTGGTGGTAGAGGAGTATGGGGATGTTGGTAGGACTTGTCGGTAGCTTGTTCGGTAGGCGGCTGACACAAAAAAACGTTCACATTACGATACAAGCATGTAACTTGGCAGAGATGTTCTTGTATTTATACTCTTAAATGTAGTCAATGAGCCAACTGGAAAATTCAACATGGCATCCAGTTTGTTTTTTTAATGACCGTCGAAATTGCTAAAAAGTGCCACAAACTTTTTAAAATTAAATTTAGGATGTAGGAGTATCAATACAAAATCACAGAACAACATGTTATCTATAAGAAGTCGTTAAAATTTTCAATTTATTTTAATGAAGTAAATTGAAAATTTCAACGAGTTAACTAGTTCTTTCCTAAAACTCCCTGTAAGTTTCCATATTGTTTATCCCGTATACCCCACCCCAGCCCTCTCTTTTCCACAGATGTTCCTGTTCCCTACTGTTGTTATGCTTCCCTCTCTCTCCCCCTCTTGTATCCCGCTCCCTTTATTGTATCTTCCATGTGATAGCTCTTATACGAGCCAAGACTTGGTATACAACTAGAGCAATGTGACTGTGTCGCCAATATGCCTCCGCATAGTCCCACAACGGGTAGATGCCTTCATTCACTGTCCTAAAAATAAACAAGTTTGATTTAAATCCCTTCAGCTGTTTTGAAGTATCACATTTTCACCAGCCTTGATAGGTTTCACATCGATCGGTGAAGCAGTTTCAGAGAAGGGATTTTTTGAAATATCGGCTTTCAAGCTAATATGTCTGCCATATCACATGACATATGACATGAAAAATGTACAAACTGCATATGTATGGCTAGAGGATCATGTTTGTGAAGTTTTTTGTTGATCAGATTAGGTTCGTTTTTCTATCCAAGATGGCTGCCAAACCACATGACCTATGATGTCATTATTTTCAAACTATATGCGACTGTCGGACTAGATGACATTTGTAAAATTTCGCATCGATAGTTTAAGTGGTTTCAGAGATATAATTATTTAATGTTTTCCTTCAATCCAATATGGCTGCCACACCATGTGACCAATGATGTTTTTGTGATCATCTCTTCATCGCCATGCCGAGTCAATGACACATGTAAAGTTTCGAGTCAATCGACTTGGTGGTTTGGGAGAAGATGTTTTTTTATAAGGTTTTAGGTTTAATCCAATATGGCTGCCAAACCATGTGACCTATGATGTCATTAATTTAATATTTCAATACAAAAGAGTCATAGATCATGTGCATTCAATTTCAGATTTTTAGGATAAGGAATTCGATAACATTTTTGGCTGGTATACCACTTCACCTATGATGTCATCATTATCATGCTTTTGTTCCCTATTGGGAGCACTTGACAATGTGCCAAGTTTCAAATTTTTCCGTTCAGCGGTTTCTGAGAAATAATTTTATAATTACTTGCGTTTATTCCAAGATGGCTGCCATATCACGTGACCTATGACGTCACAATTGTGACAAAAACATTATGCATGGGTGTCACTGCTACACTGAAAGTTTCGTCTTAATCAGACATCTGGTTGATGAGAAAAACGAGGTTTAGCCTATACAGACGGATAGAAGGACGGACGGACAACCCGAAAACATAATGCCTCTGGCCACCTTCGGGGGTGGAGGCATAAAAATCCTAAATTAAATAGTAAAAAGTTTATGGCACTTTTTAGCAATCTTGGCGGCCATGTTTTAAAAAATGGCCGCCGTTGAATTTTTGAGTTGGCGAATCGACTGGGTTTAAAGAGTATCTATAAAAGAGCATCGCTGCTCACATATGCTTGAATCCCAATGTGAACGATTCACCCAAATAATGGGTGTTAACCGCCCAGCTGTGTGTGAATGGGTGATGGATATGGGGGTGGTGCAGTGCGGGCATGATGGGCCGAATGTCCTCCTCCTGCTCCAAAATTCCTTGTGTGTTGCACTGAAAGAAATACCTCCCAAGTTGTGACTCAAATGGCCACCATTCAGCCTCACATGTGCCAATTCTCTCCTTATCTATCTATAATTCCAGTAATCTCTGTGTGTGTGTGTGTGTGTGTGTGTGTGTGTGTGTGTGTTTGTCTGTGACCGCTGTTTCTCGACAACCATGGGTCCGATATACTTGAAACTTGCCAGGTATATTGCTGGGGACCCGAGGATGTGCCTTTTCAAGGTTTGAAATTAATCGGACAAGTGGTTCCCAAGGTATGGTCACCGTACTCGCAAGCCGTTCGCTTTGGCTTTGCGAATGGACCAAACCATTTCATGTAAATAGAGGGGGGGGGGGGTTCTACCGTACTCGCAAGCCGTTCGCTTTGGCTTTGCGAATGGACCAAACCATTTCATGTAAATAGAGGGGGGGGTTCTGTGGTCGTTACTGCCACGTGGTTTCAAAGTTTTTTTTTGTTGTTGTTGTTTGCACGCATGTTTTTTTGCACCCACGTATGGGCACGCCCTAGTAAATACAACCAGAGCAACATGTGGACCATTTTCTCATTTCAGTTTCATTCTCGTCGTCCCTTACTCCAAGTGAAGAATTATTTATCGCCTTGAGGATCTGCGACATTGGACAAACATTGCAGTATTTTGAAGCTGAACTGGCTAAACAATCACAATGGTCTCCCTCAATTTATTTTCTTTACATCTGGGGCTTTTCCTTTGGACAGAGTCTTCCATCATGTGCATCATCAATTACATTCTTCTACGCTGATGTGGGCGCCTAAAATATTTAATACAATGATGACTTTTCCCAGTTTGTGGTAAAGCTTGGGGTCAGGAATAACTATGGAAAAGTATGTATGGGCACAGTCCTCTTCCTTCCCTCATCCTTACCTATTATCCCCCCAGAAGCTATCTGCGATTCACTTTCCAGAGCACTTACAAATGGCTGAATTTTATTTGTTACCCTGCACTACCAGTCAAAAGTTTTAGAACACCTCAATTTTTCCAGTTTTTATTGAAATTTACGCAGTTTAATGTCCAGTGAATAACCTGAAATGGTACAAAGGTAAGCAGTAAACTGCTCGAGGTTAAAGAAAAAGTTTAGGTTGCAAAAACGGGAAAATAATGTAAATTGCACAGTTATATTGTAAAAAAAGGCCTTCTTCAGGGAACAAGTAATGGGTTAACAACTTATAGCTGTTCTGCAGCAATGTAAGTAAATTAAGCCTTGAAAGTTGATGCAAACAATTCCTACAGGTGTCCCAACCTCTGCTGATTACTTGATTACAAACCCCCTGTCTGTATAAAAGCAGTATTGGAACAGACTGTTATTACACCCTCTGAATAATTATTTGGACAATATTGCACTGCAGAAAGTAGTATATTGGAAACTGGAGGAAACTCTGACAGAAAGAGGTCTGGCAGACCCAAAGCCACAACAGAATCAGAAGACAAGTTTCTGAGAGTCAACAGCTTGCGTGATAGGTGGCTCACAGGACAACAGCTTCAAGCACAGCTTAACACTGGTCGAAGTAAGCAAGTCTCAGTTTCAACTGTGAAGAGAAGACTTCGAGCTGCAGGTTTGACATGTCGAGTGGCAGTAAGAAAGCCATTGCTAAGATGGGAAAATAAGAAAAATAGGCTTTTCTGGGTAATGAAGCACCGCCAGTGGACTACTGAAGACTGGAAGAAGGTCTTATGGACCGATGAATCAAAATTTGAAATCTTTGGTTCATCACGCAGGGTTTTTGTACGCCGTCGAGAGGCGAAAGGATGGTTTTTCAGTGTGCGACACCAACTGTCAAACATGGAGGAGGAAGCGTGATGGTCTGGGGCTCTTTTGCTGGATCCAGAGTCGGCGACTTGCACAGAGTGACTGGCACCCTGAACCAAAAGGGCTACCACATCATTTTGCAGCACCATGCAATACCCTCTGGTATATGCCTAGTTGGTCAAGGGTTCATCCTACAGCAAGATAATGACCCTAAACACACCTCCAGGCTATGTAAAAACTACATTCGAGGAAAAGAACAAGACGGTAGGCTTCAAATCATGGAATGGCCTGCACAGTCTCCAGACTTAAACCCCATCGAGCTGGTTTGGAATGAACTGGACAGAAGGATGAAAGCAAAGCAACCTGCAAGTGCAACACATTTGTGGGAACTGCTGCAACAGTGTTAGGAAGAACTTCCCAAACAATATTTGATTTCCATTGTAGAAAGAATTCCACGAGTGTGTTCGGCGGTTATATCTGCAAAAGCTGGCTACTTTGCTGAGTCAAAAATTTAAATTAAATTTTGTTAAACAAAATGATTCTATGATTTTATTTATTTATCTCCAATTGTTTATTTGTTCTATACTTAATTTCAGAGTACATTGAGACATTAAACTGCGTAAATTTCAATAAAAAAAGGAAAAATTGAGGTGTTCTAAAACTTTTGACCGGTAATGTACGTACGTACGCCTTACATGTCTGCATTTATAAAATGAAATCTTGCACCATTGGAGCGTCTCGTCCTATAGATCTTTTCGTGAGAATTATGACGTCATAGATGCCATCTTGGAAAAACGTTGCACCTCTACATTTCCAAAACCGCTGAATGGGAAAAAATTGAAACGTGGCTCATTGTTAAAAAAAACTCCGCATGGGGAATAAATTTTGTTAACGATGACGTCAATGATGCCTTAATTATGAGGTCATAATTCACAAGTACGTACAATGCTTAGTCCGATCAGTTTGAAAATTATTGAGCGTGATCTACGCAACAATTATATCGGACAATGTAAATGTATTAAGTAATCTGTCACGTGGTCTGGCAGCCATATTAGATCAGAGAAAAAAAACCCTTAATAACAGAAGTTGGCTCGCACCAAGTTGAGTGCGTGGGTTAAGTATTCTTTGAATACCATCTAGTTTTTTTTTGTTAATATTTATTTTTTAACCCAAATGTCCATTACTTTGCTGGAGTCATGAGTGAAGTTCAATGACCAACCTGAACATGCGCTTCATAAAATGTTACAAGTAACTTATATTTTGTGAAGTTTCCAGCACTTTCTCCTGTTTCCATAGCTTTTCTGGAATGCCGCATATCACTCGGCTTCTTGTTAACTCCAAACCCACAGCCGTTTTTGTTTCCTCTCCACGGTTTCTTTTTTCTGACCAAAACAGCGACAAAGTGCCGACACACTCATTTTTACGAGATAGCTTTCCGTGCAACATCTCGCAAAGCATGCTCCCCGTTTGTCCCAGAAGGGCCATTCCCTTTCTCAGAGCTGCAGCTCCTTGGAACCCCCTTGTGTTCCGTTCAGGGGACGATGTATGGTTCTTCCAGAGCCCATGTGATAACATGGATCAGTACTTACTGTAGATATTTGTATTAGATTCGTTTAACTTGGTAATTGGCTTGGTGTGCATGTTACGCTTACATCACACGAGCTGCATGGTGCTTTTTTTGCTAAGTGGCAAGAGCGTTTATAAAACATGTCGAAAAGAAGATTATGTACCAGCATGTTAAATATGGCAGCAATCTCCTTTCTGTGAAACTCAGAGTCTCCAACTACGTTTATAAACACAACCTTCCATTCCCAATCAAAAGGAATTAATGCGTAATCTATTGTAAAAGAAAGGGTTAATATTTGGGTGTGGCAGTGTTATTTAGAAACGTACCTGTCTGATACAACAGGATCAATTACCTGTCATTCCTATGAAGGTAATTATTATTAATGTTGATATTTCTTGTCAACTATTATCAGAAGCTGTAAAACACCTATTGGACACTATCTAATGGGTGATCTACAAAGTATTCCATCCATTCTCACTGCTGCCAAAGCATAATGCATACAGGAGCAATTTCAAAGCAATAACTATGAAAACTATTGTATTGTAGATACGTACATATTTTTGTCAATTAAACATAACATCTGCAGTGTGACTACCTCAGGTACAACAGTATGTGGCTAGACATGTGCAACAGTATTTCACGAAGTTATTCAAATAATGCATTGCAAACAAGGCAAGCAAGAAGGATCAGAGGAGGACGAAGAGGCTCTCAAATATATATATATATATATGTATGTATGTATATATATATATATATATATATATATATATATATATATATATATATATATATATATATATATATATATATATGCAGGGTGATTGAAAAGTAACTCCCTATTTTAAAATATTTAGACATTATTTATTTATTGTAATATGTTTCTCAAATTTTTAGTGTTTGTTCCTTAATGTATGAGAATTTAATCTATGTTGGTGTTTTTTCAGATTATGTTTTGTTTGAAATTCGGAAGCCCTACAAACATGGCTGGACGTCTTACCCTGCAGGAGCGTGCCCAGCTAGCGGCACGTTACGAAGTTTGGATGCTGGCTTGGTATGAAGATTGGTCTGATCTCTTTGAAAATATCCTCTGGTCTGATGAAGCGGTATTTCACATCGGTGGGTTTGTGAACCGTCACAACTGCTATTACTGGGCAGGAGAAGATCCTCGTGTTATTTCTGAAAAAACGCAATATCGGCTCAAGGTAACGGTGTGGTGTGGAATGACTTTGGAAAGGATTGTAGGTCCCTTCATTCTTCGCGATACCATGAATGCCAAAAGGTACCTCACCATGCTGCAAGACGAAATCTGGCCAATTATCAGTGCTTCGGAGAATGTTGAAGATTTGATTTTCATGCAAGATGGCGCTCCTCCACATTTTGCTGTTGTTGTTCCTGAATGGCTGAATGCCCACTTCCCTGGGAGATGGATGGGTCGTCGTGGTCCGTATGAGTGGCCAGCCAGGAGCCCTGACTTAACACCATGTGACTTTTTTATTTGGGGTTGGGTAAAAGAGCAAGTCTACTGTACCAAACCAACGACTTTGGAAGAACTTGAAGGGCGAATACGAGAAGTTATGTCTTCCATCCCACAAGAGTTCCTGGTGAAATCAGTTGACGCGGTTCCCGGGCGGCTTGAGAATCTGGTGGCGAATTCTGGTGCCCATATCGAATTTTAAATAAAACATCATGCTATACGCTTTCTTCTTATATCCATTTCTTGTGAAAATTATAGTTAAGAAACAAATTATAAGTATTTTAAAATAGGGAGTTACTTTTCAATCACCCTGTATATATACACACACACACACACACACACACACACACACACACACACACACACACACACACAGGTTGCCCATGGTTCTCAATAAATAAAATGTATGGTCTTAGTGACTGCTATATACAGTGGTGGCTAAAAATGTTGGCACCCTTACACTTTTTTCAAATAATGCACCATTTTTTCCAGAAAATTGTTGAAATTAAAAAATCTTTTGGTATCCACAAATGTATTTCTTTGGTTTGCAGTGGAACAAAACACAAAAAGCTGAAAAAACGACTAAATCTTAGCTTATTCCACACAGAATTCCTAAAATGGCCCAGACAATATTATTGGCACCTTTTAGAAGTTGTTAGAAATAATTAGATTTCAAGCAGGTGATTCTCCTTTACTTTGGAATTTAACTCACCTCTGGTGAGTTGCAGGTGCCTGCAATATACAATCTTTCCTCTTCTCCAATGGCTTGATCGCTGACCATCAATTTAGTTTCAGACCCGGGCACTCTACTTTTGACATGCTGCTTCTGCTGTCTCAACAATGGATGGAGGTCCTCAATGCCAAACAGGAAATCAGAGCTGTCTCCCTTGACATATCACGTGCCTTCGATATGGTCTGGCACCCCGCTCTGCTCACCAAACTCTCCTCCTATGGTATCCATGGAAATCTCCACGCATGGCTGGCGAACTTCCTCTCTGGTCGTAGTCAACGTGTGGCCCTGAATGGGTTTCTCTCATCTCCCCTTCATGTTCAGTCTGGAGTTCCCCAAGGCAGTGTTCTGGGCCCTGTGCTTTTTCTGGTCTTCATCAATGATCTCTCCAACTCTCTTGAAAATCCTCTCTACCTCTTTGCTGACGATTCTACTCTCTGTCGCTCCATTCCTCATCCCTCAGATCGGCAGTCTGCAGCCTCCTCACTCTCTGCAGACCTGGACAAAATCACAGACTGGTCAAACAAGTGGAACATGTCTTTCAATCCTGACAAAGCTCACACTCTTACGATGTCTCTCCGAAAAGACAGACTGGACAACCCTCCCATCTACTTTCTGAACAATCCTCTCCAAGAAGTTCTGTCACTCAAACTTTTTGGTCTCACTATCTGCCATGATCTTTCCTGGGAAAACCACATTTCCAATCTGGTCTCCAAAGCCAGTCGCTGACTGGGCATCCTCCGTCATGCAAAGTCCTGACTTAGCACACCTGAGCTCCTCATCACATACGAGGCTTTCATCCGCAGCTCAATGGAATACTGTTCTCCCCTCTGGGCCGGTGCTCCTGCCTCACACCTAGCTCGGCTTCACGCTGCTGAAACCAAAGCATTCAGAATCATTGGAATCTCCCGCGATGAAGCTAACTCCGAGGGCCTTTCACTTACTCACCGCAGGCAGGTCGGTGGTCTTTTTGTCTTCTAACGACTCCTCTCTGGCCTTGCTTCTCCCAGCTCTCTCTGGGCTCTGTCCCCCAAATATTCCTACAGGTCACACAAGATCTTCCAGCAACCCTCTTATTAGTAGGGGAGCTCCCAATAGAGTTCGTGACCATTTTCCCGTGATCAAGGTTTGAAGGTTGATTTTGAAAGATAAAAATATATATAAAAAAATTAAGCTTGGGTATCTTTTTTTAAAATGCGGGCTAACTCGGCCAGAGGACAAAATCCAAGATGTCCGCCAAAACCGCGAAATCGGGCATATTTCCGCCTACGTGAATGCTACATATACATATTGGGTGTCCATATGTGGGTTTTTCTGGGCCCAGATCTTGCATCTTACATCAGTCAAGTGATATTGTGACTTAAAATGATATTAAATGATTAATGTTGACCAAAATCCAAGATGGCCGCTGCAAAAAACCATGTATTGTATATGTTCATAATTGTGCATACCATAGATTCATCGCTGGCGTCTAAATACAGTTTTACATGACTAGTGTTTTCATTTATAACCTTATTGTTACTATGAATGACTTTTTGAGCAGGTAACGAACCAAGATTGCTGCCTTATCTACAAGATGGTTTGATTAAGTTTCACAGGTATTTGTTCACAGGTAGTTGTTAGTATTAATTTCCAGGGAGTACCAGGGTGGACAATGGATCAAGGCATTACAGTTAAGTATATTCAACTAATAATAGTTAAAATATTAGTTAAGTCCCTTTCTTTAAGAGATAAAGATCTGTCCTGTTCAATATTTAAGTTCAGTTAAGTATTAACATCATTCATATCATGCTGTCTGATGTACGGTATGTACAGTAAGTAATAGGTTTTATTTTTCATTGCAGAGTATACCATGGCGACACCACCCATTCAAGGAAAGAAGAGAAAGAGTGAAGATGAGGACCAGCCTCCAGGACTATCAAGCTCCAGTGAGTGTATCCTCTGTCATAAGCATTGTGATGAGGAAAAGAGTAGCTTAAGCCCAGAAGCCTGGCAGCATCTCCAACAACAAGCAGAACGATGGAGAGGATTGGACAAATACGGTCAAGTCTTTGATGCAGTGCCATGGCACAATGGACCAGCTGGAATATATTTCCACAAACTGTGTAAAGTTCAACTGGCCAGTAACTATAAATTGGAGCAGGCACTAAAGCGACAAAAGAAATGTTTTGAAACAGAAATCTCTCGCAGCGATGATGTAGCTGACGAAGCACCTGGACCATCTTGCGCTCAGAGACAATCACGATCACAAACCGGTATTATACAAGACAAACATTTGTGTATTTGGTGTATGAAGGGAGAAGACCTGAAACACCCTGGACGGGACAAGTGGCACATCATGCAACAAATGGATGCATGGCATGTCTTCAAAGGTCACACAGTCCATCTGGACGACGAGAATATGCGGGATCGCATTTTGACACTGATTGATTCCACGTCAGATCCATTTGCCACAGAGATCCGCTACCATCGGTCATGTTGGACGAAATACATCAAAGTCCATGATTATAATGATCAACATTTGCACATGCACAATGTACGACTGGCAGAAGTACGTCAAATGTTTTTCAAACATGTGCGCACTGTAATTTTTGAAAGACATGAACTCCGAACACTACAGAGCCTTCTACAAGACTACACGCAAATGCTGGTGAACTTTGGCATGACTGTGAACACTGTGAAGTCTAGCACAATAAAATCTATGCTCCAAACGGAATTCAGCGACCAAATTGGTTTCCACGAAAGAGTTACAAAAAACAAGAGCTCAATGGTTTTTGACACGTCAGCTGGTGGAACATACATAGAAGCTGCTGTAAATTGCCTAGGTGCAACTGATGACCAACTCGTCTCAATTGTAGCGCAACGAATTAGAGCTGAAGCAGCAAAAGTATCGCCAATGATCTGGCCACCTCACATTGACGATTTACTCAATGAGGACGAAACAAGCAGCCTACTGAAACAGCTCATTTCCCGTCTAAAGTCTTCAAAACCTCAGCGTGACCTTGATATGGAGGATGACGACTCTGCAGTTATCGCTTTGACTGCCTTGCTCTCTTCATATATGACAGGCAAACGAACTTCATTTGGAACAAGGTTGTCTGTTATGATACACGGACTAACCAGAAGCCGGGAACTTGTCGAGTTATTGAAAAAATTCTCAATTGGGATCAGCTACAAAGACGTGCTACATCTCTATGATGCTTGGGCCAAGTACGATATTGAGCAGAACAAAGCATGTCCAGAGGAGCTTGCACTGGGTATGCCAGGGACAGCAGTAATGGACAATGATGACTTTTCTGAGGACACGCTAACTGGCGCGAACACTTCACACCGTACAAATGTTATGTTTGTCCAGCCACTTGATTTGGTTCATGCTCCAGAGGAATCGGCCCCAGAATTAACAATTCCCAAGTCTAAAGAAATGAAGCATCTTTGCATCGATCAGCATAAAGTCCATCCTTACAAGACTGTCCAGCGTGGAGCTCCAAGTATGCGAACAGGTGTTGACATTACTCCTTCAGATACTAAAGTCCAGAGGCAGTGAGGACTCATTCATGCCATGGCACGTCTAGATGAGACTCATACACCACCTGCACCATGCAGTCAAACAGTTGGGGGATTTGCAGGTTTCCAGTCAACAGTTCAGCCGCATGTTGTCAAAAGCAAGCCGTATTACTTCTTGACTTTTCCAAATCCTCCTGGAAAATCTGTAGTGCACGAAATAATGTGCCGGATGGTTGATGCAGCAGGCAAAAAGAACATGCCCTTCATCCAGTTGGTAGGAGATCAACCAGTGTATGCCTTGATAGTGCAAATGAGATACGAACACCCTGATAAATTCAGTGTCGTGTTGCCTTCTATGGGCCCATTTCATATTCACATGTCTTACATTTCTGCCATGAATAAGCGTTTTCACGGGTCTGGCTTGTCTGACATCCTCGTTGCGGCAGATGTTATTGCAGAAGGGTCTGTGGACCAGGCATTACGGGGCAAACACTACAAGAGGAGCATACGATGTCTCCGATTGATGTATGAAACTCTGCTGAGAAGAATCATACAACAGTCACTACAGAATGGGGGAAGCATCTCAGATGAACTTGAAGCTCACTTGACTGTCCTGCGGAATCCTTCCTCAACAGCAGAAGAACGGCAGGAATGTTATGCACTTCTGGAAGCCAACCAAGAGGTTATTTCATTGGTGGCAGATGAGTTCAATAGAATTGAGGAGTCCGGTGGTTCAATGGCAAAGTACTGGATCACATTTATGGAGATGACTGAAATATTGATGATGAATCTGCATGCGTTGAGAATCCAGAACTGGGAACAATTCAAGTCGACATTACGTTTAATGCTACCATGGATCCAGATTTATGACCGATAAATATGGACGGTGGTTGGTTGAGTATTGGCTGGAAATGGAATCCCTCCCAGAGGATGTAGCACAATACATGCGAGATGGCTTATTTGCTCAATCCATGTCGGGAAAGCCTTACTCATGTTTGCCATTGGATCTCTGGATCGAGATGACAATGAACAAGGGTTCAAAGATGAAAGCTGGCTGGCTCAAAATTTTGAAGAACGAAAAGATGCTGCTGTCACATTCCCGAAATGCTAACAATGTTAATAGAGTCCGATCCTCACTGCATGATCTTGCCAGCACATCAGAATCAAAACATCACAGTGAAAATGCTCCCACTCGCATGAAGGAAGACGAACAAGCTGTACAAGATATTAACAACTGCATCACTGAATTCGGCTGTGACCCTTTCAATGAAGAAAACAAGGTCTTGAAGTCACTACAGTCTGGAATGGTAGCTTCTGATGACCTCATTCAAGATTTTGAATCGGTCCACACCGATGGCGAGAAATGCTTGAAGGCATTCTGTGAAGACAGAATGTTCAGCAGCAACAAACCTTTCCATGCAACCATTCACAGGAATTTGAGACGGAACTTCAGCAACCCACCTTCAGTCAAGACTGGCGAGCGCATCATGAAGTCAGACGCAATGGAGAACAGAGCGATGGCAGCAGTTGTCTCACTTGCTGAAAATGACACCGAAAATTTCACCTTGTCAAAGATAATGTCGTACCGAGTCACAGATGAATGTCTGCCAATATTCAATATCAACGGCACCATGAAAAAAGTGCAAAAATCTAAGTTGGTAGAAAAATTCAAGCTACATGCGTTGGAACCAACACCAGACAAGTACACGGCGATCCTGGACATGGGATTTATATGGCGTTTGTCTACGCCATCGGTAGAAGACAGGGAAAAGGCTGATGGAATTTCCTACACCTGGGGAGACTACGCATCGAAGGTGTTCGCCGTCATTATGAGCAGACATAAATATGCATCACAAGTTGTGTTTGTCAATGACAGATATGATGTTTCCCTGACCGTCAAGGATAGCGAACGCAAGCTTCGAAAAAGCACTTCTGGATTTTCAGATGGCTCCAAGAATGTATTTTTCAAGCAGTCGGACAAATTCCCATCTGCCAAAGGATTTCAAGACTTCTTCCACAATGCAACAAACAAGCAGCACCTACAGATCTTTCTCAGAAACGAGTTCAGCGTGTTGTACCGAAACTATTCTAACACTGAATTTGTCTACTGCGTTGGGCCCACATGTGTCAATCTATCGACAGGTTTGCCTGTTACAGACTTCCAGTGTGAACAGTTAGAAGCAGACACATGCATGTTCTTCATCTACTCACAAATACGTAAAGCTGGAATAGAAACACCTGTTATCATCGACGCAGAAGATACGGACGTGCTTGTATTGGCATCGTATGTTGCTCATAGAACTGAAGGGGTGCTCGCAATGAAGTACAAAAAGCAGTTCATAGATTGTACAGCTTTCTGCCCGAAGGAAATAGCAGATATCATAGTTCCTCTTCACGTCCACAGCGGCTCAGACACAACAGCAGCATTCTTTGGACATGGGAAGAAAACCATCTTCGACATATCATCCACTTCACCTGAAGCTAGAGCGTTCCTCAGTGAAGTAGGGAAACACCTACCGGTCCCTCAGCAGGTGCTTGATCATATGACGCTGTACACCATACGGTACATATACAAGGACAAACAAAGTACCACTCTGTGTGATGCTCGGGCCAGGAAGTGGCGACAAATGAAAAGGAAATCAATACTGCGGCTTCCACCAGACAAAGAATCCCACGATTTGAAAGTCAAGAGAGTGAACTATCAAACCTACGTGTTGCTCAACTACGAAAAACCTGATGCGCCACCGTCTCCTTTATCTCATGGCTGGCATCTCGAGGAAGGCATGTGTCTTCCATTGAGGTACATTCACCCAGCACTCCCAGAAAAACTAACTCAGGCTTTGGAAAGCAGCCCAACTATGGATGATCCAGTCGAGTCTGGGTCCGAGACGGACGATTCGGACAGTGAATAACAATTTCAATCTATCCAACACAAACAAACTGTTATAACAACTATTGTCATTTTCAACCCTACCGTATATGCTACTTGTGCAATGTGTATCACTGCTTGTAAATGTAATGTCATGTCACTGTAAATATAATAAAACAAAATAGAGAAAGATAAATTCTTTCTTACTGATTGCAAATGAAAACCTTGAACATTGTGTCAAATAAAAGACGTTGCAATAGATACAATGTACAGTAGCCATAACTGCTTATCTAACGGGCGAGAGGCAGCCATCTTGGTTCGTTGCCTGCTCAAAAAGTCATTCATAGTAACAATAAGGTTATAAATGAAAACACTAGTCATGTAAAACTGTATTTAGACGCCAGCGATGAATCTATGGTATGCACAATTATGAACATATACAATACATGGTTTTTTGCAGCGGCCATCTTGGATTTTGGTCAACATTAATCATTTAATATCATTTTAAGTCACAATATCACTTGACTGATGTAAGATGCAAGATCTGGGCCCAGAAAAACCCACATATGGACACCCAATATGTATATGTAGCATTCACGTAGGCGGAAATATGCCCGATTTCGCGGTTTTGGCGGACATCTTGGATTTTGTCCTCTGGCCGAGTTAGCCCGCATTTTAAAAAAAGATACCCAAGCTTATTTTTTTATATATATTTTTATCTTTCAAAATCAACCTTCAAACCTTGATCACGGGAAAATGGTCACGAACTCTATTGGGAGCTCCCCTACTATATGGTTAAACTGCCAAAATCAAGACTCTCTCACCTTCACTCCTTCATTCCTCTTTTCTTCCACCTCTGGAACAAACTCCCTCACTCTCTTCAATCCCACTCCTCCCTCCATGTCTTTAAAACAGCTGTTCACCACCATCTCTTATCTTCCCCCATCCAAAACCTTGATCTTTTCTACCCCTGCTAATTTAACCCTCGAGCCACTTTTTTGAAATACAAACTTCTTTCCTGGAAAAGCTTGCAGTGTCCTTGTGTTTTATACTTCTCCCACCCCCCCCCCCCCCCTCACTCCTTCCCACGCCTCCTCCTCCCAAGCCCTCTCCATTCCACAGATCTCCCGATGTCCCTGCTCTCAAATGTTGTGTTTGTGCTTCCCCTTCTCTCCTCGTCTTGTCTACCGCGACCCTTATTATATGTTTTGTGTGACTGTTTGATTTTTTGTGTGATAAATGTTAGTTCTTTCACGAACCTCGATCCTGTATACAAAAAAGAAAAAAAAAATATCGCATTGAACACCTGTGGGGAGATCTGAAAACAGCAGTTGGGAGAAGGCTCCCTTCAAATCTGGGAGAACTGGAGCTGTTTGCACAAGAAGAGTGGGTCAAACTACCAGTACAGATGTGTAGGAAGCTCATTCATGGCTATAGGAAGCGCTTGCCAGCAGTTATTTTATCCAAAGGCCGTGCTACCAAATATTAAGTCTAGGGTGTCAATAATTTTGTCAGTCATTTATTTTTATTTTCTGGTTTAAAAGGATATATTAAGTTCTGAATCAAAAACAAAGGTTCTGTAATATTAACAGTGAAAAAAAGAATTGTGGAGAGCACATACTTTTGTAAATTTCATCTTATTTTTTGAGAAAATTGTGAGTTATTTGAAAAAAGTGCAAGGGTGCCAATATTTTTGGCCACGACTGTATCACAGCAGACGATGGCCTGAGAAAACACAAGTGGCAGATGAGGCAATGGCATACGCACATCTACCTGTGCTTGTCTAATTTTGGCGGTCTACAACACCTTTCCTGTTACACCAAACCCCCTGGTTGTGATCTGCCCAGGAAGGGAGGGTGTCGGCAGATTCCATCACAACTTGTTGAATTTTGTGACTTCGTGACTTTTTAACACCTGCTTAGGTTGTGGAAGTAAATGTATTCAATGGGCAATTCCATCACAGCTTGTTCTCCCGGGACCTTGTTGACTCACCTAACTGCAAGTTTGGCCTCCATAGACTACAAATCGTCTTGTGCAAGACTACCCCATACATCACCTAATCTCCTCGAGGGAGGAAGGCAAGAATTACAGCACCTGACCACAAAGATCCGAGACTGGCTGAAAACAGCTAACTTCACGTCATAGACATTCCCCCCAAAAGAAGAAGAAGAATGATAACAATTGTAATCCAGTTTTGCTTTTATGAATCGGAGATGAATAGAAGCTGTACTGCCGAAGACTGATCGGAATGTTTCTAAGTTCACATGTAAAATACATCACATGTCTTCTACGTGGTAGCCCATGACTGCCCCTTGGAGAAAGATAAATAATACCGGATTTTGTTACTTTTTAACACCTGCTTCGGTTGTGGAAGTAAATGTATTCAATGGGCAATTTGTGCAATATCTGGGAGACATTCAAGGTCGAAGGTAAAAAATTTCAATAACTCCCTGTTCTCTGAGCTGCCTTCCTCGGTCTTTATGGTGTGTGCACCTCATTGTGGGCGTGCAGGCCTTGTGGTCTTTGGCGTATTTTACTCCTCCGGAAATTATATAAATTAGAAAAGGAAGAATTCCACCACTTAGGTTTTGTTATTTTTTACTTTTAATGCAACATTTTAATTTCGGACTTCAAACTGTTCTTTGATCAACAAAACATCAACAATGGTTCTGCCTTTTATTTTAATTACGGCTACGTGAATTGTGCACACTGTTTGGTTACAAACCATGAACTCATTTTTCAAATTTCACGATGATTTACACGCACCCAGATATTTCCTCTTTCCCTTTCATTTCCGGCATTTATGTCATTGAAATTTATGGTCACTCATTTGTATGCAGCACTAGATGCTGGTTTGAATTAATGATGGGAATAAGGCTCTGTTAATGATGTAGCTTGGAGCAGGAATTTGGAATTTTGCAAAGTGCAAGTGATAAATCACCGACGTTTCGTCAAAGAGATCATGGTACGGTATCTTTAACGTCCACTAACTAATCCAGGAAGACTGGTATGCAGCTTATTGCCCCTTTAAAGGACAGCAAAATCAGTGATAGCTTGTGAAGCATCAACATGCCAGTTTGTAGTTTCAATCAATAAATTTCCAACAACCTAATCTTACTGATTGGCAGAATGGATGCCAGCCCACTCATTTGACTCTGGATGTGCTGCTGCTTCTTTCTCAGCAATGGTTGTAATCTCTAAGCCTCAAGCAAAAGGTCAGAACCGTTTTCTTACACATACAGTGGCCTGCAAAAGTATTCACCCCCCCCCCCCCAAAGTTTTCGCAGTTTGATGCCACCTGAGCTTATTTCATGATGCTTTCAAAATAAACTCCATATATAGTCTTCATAAACTACTCCAAAGTGATAAAGTAAAAAAATGCAGTTAAAATGTGAATAAGTCAGATTAACAAAGAAAATTGTATAATTCTCAGTTGCCTAAGTATTGAAACCCTTTGCCTAATTAACCTTAAATCAATTCAGGAGCGAATTATTTATTTGAAAGGTTACAAAATAATTGTAATAGGTTTCACCTGCATGTAATCAGTGGTTTCACTTAAAAATTAAGCTACCCCATTTATCGAAGGAGTTTTAAGGTGCAACTCACTTGGTCAACCAACTAGGCAAACATGAAGACCAAGGAGCTTTCCAAAGAAGTCAGACATATTGGTGGAGAAGCATTATTCAGGAGAGGGTTATAAGAACATTTCAGTCACTCATTATCTCTTTGAGTACGGTGAATCCATCATTATGAAGTATAAGATGCATCATACCACCCAGACGCTACCCAGATCAGGTCACCCATCCAAACTCAGGAAACTGTTTTGGGATGTCACTGTAAACCCAACAATGACTGAAAGATCTACAAGACTCTATGTCAAAAATGGTGTCAGTGTTCATCAATCAACAATGTCCTGCTCCCCTCTCAAATCTGGCCTCTATAGACAGGTGGCAAGAAAGAAGCCATTACTGAAAAAGATGCATCTAAAAGCTCGTATGGAGTTTGTGAAAAAGCATCTTAATGATACTGTAGGCATGTCGAGAAATTTCACATTTCACATACCTACTACTGCATTATGCATGAGCAGCTGCATCACTCTTTGCCTACTACCTACTACTGCATTTCTCCTACCTACTACTGTATTATGCATGAGCAGCTGCATCACTCTTTGCCTACAACCTACTACTGCATTTCACCTACCAACTACTGCATTATGCATGAGCAGCTGCATCACTCTTTGCCTACTACCTACTACTACCTTTCCCCTACCTACTACTGCATTATGCATGAGCAGCTGCATCACTCTTTGCCTACTACCTACGACTGCATCTCTCCTACCTACTACTGCATTAAGCATGAACAGAAAATCACTCTTTGCCTACTACCTACTACTGCATTTCACCTACCAACTACTGCATTATGCATGAGCAGCTGCATCACTCTTTGCCTACTACCTACTACTACCTTTCCCCTACCTACTACTGCATTATGCATGAGCAGCTGCATCACTCTTTGCCTACAACCTACTACTGCATTTCACCTACCAACTACTGCATTATGCATGAGCAGCTGCATCACTCTTTGCCTACTACCTACTACTACATTTCCCCTACCAACTACTGCATTATGCATGAGCAGCTGCATCACTCTTTGCCTACTACCTACTACTACATTTCCCCTACCAACTACTGCATTATGCATGAGCAGCTGCATCACTCTTTGCCTACAACCTACTACTACATTTCCCCTACCAACTACTGCATTATGCATGAGCAGCTGCATCACTCTTTGCCTACTACCTACTACTACATTTCCCCTACCAACTACTGCATTATGCATGAGCAGCTGCATCACTCTTTGCCTACTACCTACTACTACATTTGTCCTGCCTACTACTGCATTATGCATGAGCAGCTGCATCACTCTTTGCCTACTACTTCATTTCACCTACCTACTACTGCATTACGCATGAGCAGCTACATCACTCTTTGCCAATCTGAAATTGATTTGATGCTGGTCTGACAAATGGAACATGTCTTTCAATCCTGGTAAATGAAATGACCCTCTCCCCATTACTCAGGAAGAATTATGAAACCAACTCATCTCTCTAGTTCCACGGTCAGTCAGTGGAAGAGATTCCGTCTCTTGAACTTCTCTGTCCTAGCTTCGGCAATGACCTCTCCTGTGCTGACTACATAGCAAAGTTGATTTCCAAATCCAACCACAAACTGAGGCTACTCCTGCGTTCCAAGTCACTCCTTTCAAAAAAACTACTCAAAACATACAGGGTGTTCCAAAAAGACCTGGACAACTTTGGTTATTAATATATTTAGTACCACAAATGATGCAATGGCACCCTTTGTTTTATATGATATAGAAACACAAAGTTTTCTCTATTTCAGGCTTGGTGGTTTACTGTAAAAGAAAATGGCGACTCCACAGGAGAAAGCTCAGTGCGTTGAATAGTTCATCGAGACGAGATCTGACATGCAAGTTCAGCATAATTTCTGTCCAAAGTATGAAAGGAATCTACCATGGATGACTAGTATCAGAGTGGTACAAGAGGTTGGTTTAAGGAGACTGGAAGTTGTCAGATAAAGAAAAGTACCGGTCGTCCAAGCACAAGTGCTCCAGACGTTGAACGAGTGCGTGAATCATTTCAAGAAAGTCCCAGAAAATTAATCAGACGTGCATCCAGAGAACTGGGACTACTAACCACCACTGCACACAGGATTTTGCATAAAAGACTAACTTTATTCCGATAAGGTGCAGCTTCTGCAGAACCAAACCAAATGACGGACCTAAACGCAAGGTGTTTGCCTCAGAAATGCACAGTCGCATAGAGGATGTTGAAGATTTACCTGAAAAGGTCATGTTCACAGACGAGCATGCTTTCATGTATCGGGAAAGGTCAACCAGCACAATGTGAAGATCTGGGCCTCTGAAAACCCCCACCTGGTCATTGAACACATACGCGGAAGTCCAAACGTAAATGTGTGGTGTGGCCTTCTCCATGACCGCTCGGTGGGTCCATTTTTCTTTGCGGAGGATACAGTGACCTCAACAATTTACATGAACACATTGGAAGGATTCACTTTGCCACAGATTGAAGACCTGCAACCCGATATCATTTTTCAACAGGACGGCGCTCCCCCTCATTGGGCCTTAGTCGTTCGAGCCATCCTCACTTAGTTCCCTCTTGAGATTTAACAGGCAAAACACTACCATCTAATGTCATTTTCCATCCCTACCTGTGATCATTTATATCCCATTAACCCGAATTAACCCAAACCTCTTACATGCCGGCTATTGCATTTCCTCTTCTCCACTTTTCCTGGTTATTAATTCCCTTGGCCTACAGACCGTATGCTGCTTATTTTTTATCTTGTCACCTTGCTTTTATATGAGCCTTGGTCTTCTATAAAAAGTTAGAATTTATTTTCTAAAAAAAATTGACAATGAGGATAATATTCTTCAGCTTCTCCACTTTCAATGTGCAAAGGCATATTTGACCATATTCAACTTATCATATACCAATCATATATTTTTGACTATTCACTATTCAGCGGACTGCATTGACTGCACACGTGCTTTTGAAAGTCAGCCATTTCAAAAATAGACTGTTTATTACTGTTGCTTTCACAATCCTCCTGTTGAGACTTATAAGCTTTTGCAAAATCATTTTTATCCTCGTTAATTTCTAATCTCTCTCATGGGTAAAATTTGGCATCCAGAGAGATTCTGAATTGTCTTTCCTTACATATTTTGCATTAATGAATTATTCTTCAGATAATCAGTACCTCCATCACGTTAGTTAAGAAATAATCATAAATTTCCAACAAGCACTCCAAATTCTATATACAACCAGCACACCTGCATTTTACATGTTGGCGTCATCTTTTCAAGAATGATGTGGGTTTTTTTTGGAACTATGCCTTTTGTTTCCCATTTCCTCTGCCTTTCGATTAGGTGACCGTTCACTCATGTTCCAAGTAATTCCATCCAAAACAAACTCCCTTGCCTTTTATAAGCACCAATGCTTCTAAAATAGTCTATAACTAGCTGTGCCTACCTGTCACTTCGCTGATGGGTTTAATCAAAAGACAGCATGTTGCACTTCACACACATATTGCATGCCTATCTGTGAGTCTTAGTGAGGATGTAAAATGAAATGAAACACATGAAAAAATAATTAATCTTTTACAACACGCAGTTGTTGTTGTGCTGCCTATCAGAGCTGCTATCAGGCAGTTATGTTGTTGTGGTTGTTGTTTGTGTGCTCCTTCCATTTACTAGTATGTGTATTTATATTGCTTAGTTAAGTATTACTATATATAATTTTGTGTGCTCCTTCTGTGTCCGTCACGCTTTATTCTAAAAGGTTCCTGGTGTTATAAAATAATAAAAATGGTACTGTTTGAACTGCTACATTAAGCTTCAAATCCTGAAAGGCTTTTAAAACAAACTTATTTGTGATTAAACGGAGACTCTTTTTTGTTCTAAGTAAATCGATTATTAAACACACACACACACACACACACACACACACACACACACACACACACACACACACACACACACACACACACACACACACACACGTGATTACAATATCCCGTCTCCTGCTGCACACACCCACAATGCCACAATGAAGCAGTACCCAAAGTAAAACGACAACTGTAACGATACAATAAAAAAAACTTGTGAAATAGGAACAGTTTCTAAAAGTATTACCAGAACGAATGGAGCGAATTATGTGAAGGTAATGCTGTTATCACGTGTAGGTAAGGTACATTTGTCGATTCCCTGTGCTCTCATTGACTCTTTTCACTTCTCTGCTTCGTGACTTGGCCTGTTCTCGGAAATCGATCTGCTCTGAGAGTCGATTCTCTGCCTGAGTTGGTTATAATAGCAATACATGGCAGAGATTTACTGGCCGTTTTGAGCTTTTAGACCTTAAACAGTGTGAAAGAAGTCGCTGGGGTAGTTTGTTGTGTTTAGCTGCCTGTAATGGTTCTGCTGAATTATACGACATGCTTTTACTGCACATCATTTACGGAGCTAGAGTCGTTTTTCTGTGCCAAGCGTTCACGAATATCTGGAGGAAAATAATTATGGTTATACTATATATATATATATATATATTTAATTTCCCTAAATATATTTTTTTACAGGCTTCATGGCTTGTGGAGGAGTTAGGACACAATTCAGGCATACATACAGGCAAATACAGGACACAACACCAGACTTGACATCTAAACAAACAGCCGCTGAGGTTGGGGGAAGTGACATCACTTTCTTCAGCACCTTTGGCACCAGTGACGTCATCTTTAGGACCGCTTTTCTCTCCGCACTCAGGCAATCAACGAGGAATTTCCTCCTCCCCACGGATGCCAAACTATAGTGTTTTTCCGTGCTCTGTCTTCTAACGTTGAGTATCAGGCAAGTAAGCAGCACGTACCATATTTTAGGTTTTGGCATGACTTTGCGGGGGTTTTAACTAGGGTTACGAAATTTGATTTTCAAAAAGAGGATACAGAGGACAAGCAAACAAATAAACAAGAAGACGTCATGCGGAGCACGATACTTGCAAAATCCGCCACCAACCCCCCCCCCCCCCCCCCCAAGAAAAAGAAAAATTACATTGATACAGCAAATTGTCCATTTCATCAAGATTAAAATTGACAATCGTGATCACTCAGGTCAATAGGAAGAAAAGTGATGATTTTTCAGATGAAAAATGATTTTGGAAGGTTGACCTTGAGTTTACCTTTGACCTTTTGACCTCAAAATAGTTGGTTTCCCTATTTAGTGACTCAATGTGCAAATGCTGTTCAAATTTTAAAGTCAATCGGATGAAAATTCAGAACTTAAAAAATTTGGCCTATGTTGACCTCAAAAATAGATGGTGGTTGAATTCAGTGACCATATGTGTAAATCCTCTTAGAAGTTCAAGTCAATCAAATGAAAATTGGTGATGTTCAAAATTCGGCCTATGTTGACCTTTTGGCCTATGTTGACCTCAAAAATACTTGGTGGTTGAATTTAGTGACCAGATATGCAAGTCCTCTTCAAATTTCAAGTCAATCGGATGAAAATTGAGGATTTTAGAAATTTGGCCTATGTTGACCTTTTGGCCTATGTTGACCTCATAAATACTTGGTGGTTGAATTTAGTGACCAGATATGCAAGTCCTCTTCAAATTTCAAGTCAATCGGATGAAAATTGAGGATTTTAGAAATTTGGCCTATGTTGACCTTTTGGCCTATGTTGACCTCATAAATACTTGGTGGTTGAATTCAGTGACCAGATATGCAAGTCCTCTTCAAATTTCAAGTCATTCGGATGAAAATTGAGGATTTTAGAAATTTGGCCTAGATGTTGACTTCAAAAATACTGCGTGGTTGAATTCAGTGACCAGATATGCAAGTTCGTTTCAAATTTCAAGTCAATCGGATGAAAATTGAGGATTTTAGAAATTTAGCAAAGTTGGTGACCTTTGGCCTATGTTGACCTTTTGACTTATTGACCCCAAAAACAATAGGCTTCTTGCTTTTGACGAACTCTACCATTTGGTGAAGTTTCGTGAAGATCGGTTGAAAATTGTGACCTGTAGGCCGGTGACAAATAAACAGACAAACAGACAGAACCACAAACGGAACCGACCAATATACTTGAAAAATCTTCGATTTTGCAAGTAATAAATATTGTTACGGTTTTTAGAACCGGCACTTGTAAATAATAATCCATTGTAAATAATTCCTTGTAAATATTCCCATCTTCTCAAGGTTAAAAGTCGCACCCTAATTAGTCCATATACAACACGGAGAGCACCATAGGAACTCTAGTTATTTCATTAGTATGTGTTTTAGGTAAGGCTCTGTTTCCAATAGTTTGAATCTGCGTTGCATTAATTAAATAAGATAGGTCCTTCAATCCCATTCATTTTGCGGCTTGACTCTCTCCAAATTGTGGTACGCGCCTCTGCTCGCCCAGCAGCGTTCGCTGCCTGGCTCAAAACGCCATTACACATGCGGTCAAGCTGGAGAAGGGCGGAGCGCCGGGAGGAGGCGTGGCCCCCCTGTCAACTCGTCATCAAAGGTGGAGCCAGCGAGCCCACGCCAACCAACCAGGGCTGAGGTGAGCTCGCTTGTGGGCATAGCCCTATGAAGCGTGGCTTAATCTGGACCAGCGTTATATAACCGTGAGCGCATAGCCCTTTGAGGGACTACTTGTTGGACTGCTTCTCGCCACGGACTTCTGGCTGGAGCTGCGCGTAAAACTTCCCCGGGGACTTCTGTTGAATTTCGGCACTTCATGCATTTTGAGAGAGAGAGGGAGAAAGTCAAATACCTTCCCCGATATATGAACCCCGACAAATAAGGTCCGCTCGCGTTCCAACAAGACACAAACAGCGCTGCCTGCCGGGTTTTGACACGGAACTGGAGCGTGGATCGGAACCGGAGCGTGGACCGGGGTGGAGCGTGGATCGGAGCCGGGGCCCACGCTGTCCATCTGCTTGGACCTTCTTTCCCTGCCATCATTACCCCTATGTGTAAGTCTGTTTGTGTCGTCCTGGGGCGTGATAATTAAGACTGTTTAAGACTGCACTGTGTTCTGCTTCTTCTTCTTCCCTTGTACATTCTTCCTTTCATTTCCTCTTTAATTATTATTGTTGTTAATAAATTCCTGTGTTCTTCCTTTACACTTTGGTTTCTTCTTTCATTCGATCGTCTTAGTCTTTTCTGTCCATTGGGTACCGCGGCACGATTTTGCCAACCGCTCAGGATCGGGTTAGTCCTTTTGTTAATGGCTCAGGCTTCGGATTGCTAACCGCTCAGCAAATTCCATCTTGTCCGTGGTCTGAGCGGGAATTATCTCCCTGGTTTGCAGAGAGATTGGCACTCAGGTATGTGGGACCTTCATTGACCAATCACCCTGGCCAATCTCGACCGGAAAGGAGCGTTATAATTTCCAGGATTGGGGGACGGCCAGCTTAAAAGACAAGGGGATACACTCCCCCCCCCCCCCCTTGGTAGCGGGAGTTCTGAACCCCGAATTCGCAACAATTGGTGTCGGGGAGTGGGATTGGACCTGAACCAAATTTTAATACATCTGAAAAATTTGGTCAAAATTTCGAGTGGCTGAAATTTTTATTTAACATCCAAATTATAGTCGTGCCATGGATACCCAAGGCGATCGGATGCCGGTGGGGGGAAATGAGGAGTTAGAGGCAACCCAGGACCCCAGGGAAGAGGTGGGAGTAATGGAGGAGGAAGATAATGAAGGTGCGGTAGAGGGGGTTGCAGGAGCACAAAATGGCGGCACCTCGCACGTGGCGGCGGGGGCCGTGCCCGCTGCGCAGGTAGGGGTTGTGTATCTGCAAGTCCTTATGGCACAATTCAGGGCTTGTATGATGGAGTCAGAGCAAAGGATAAATGCCCGGAGTGAGCGAATCAGTCAGGAAATGAGGGACGAAGCAAGGGGTACCAGTGAGCAATTAGAAAACCAAATTGGGGGATTGAGTAAGGAGATGGGAGAAATGAGGGCCAATAGTGAGCAATTGGGAAGTCAAATTGGGGGGCTAGGAAGCAAATTGGGGGGATTCGGAAGCAGATTGGGGGGCAAATTGAAGGACTTGGTTGGCCAAGCCCGAGAAATTAACGAGGAGCTAGCGAGGGACAAAGCCACGTATGAAATAAAACAGATTGAGAGGGAGGTTAACAGCAGGGCAGGTGAGGAGGTCGCATTTGTATGCGACGAGGTAGCGCGACTAGAGGAGCGCGGATTGAGCGACGTTGAGCAGAGCGAAGTCACGTGGACGGGTATAGAAATCGCGACCCGGGGTATGGGAAAGCCGGCGACCGCAGAATTAGAACATTTTATTTTATTAGCCCCAGCGGTCGTCGAGGAAAAATAAATCAAAGGAATTATAGTCGAAATTGGAATTGGAGAGACGGCAGAGGTGGAGCATGAATTGGAGGGAGAAATGGAACATACTCAAAGTCTGTATTCGCATCCTGATGCCGTACTTGCTAATCCTTATAAAGATTTGCAGGTGCGTGTGGAGAGGAGGATCCCAAAGGTTAGTAGGGTGGTGTATGGTGCAAAAAGATTTTGCAGGAGAATGTTTGGCGTGAAAAGTATTTTCGCGCGCTTGGGATCCCAGCGTACCGCGGGCATATGTGGGAGGTCCGTGGTGCGCTGTGTGAGTGGAAATGGCGCATGTGCGAATGGCGCTGGAGCACGAGTGTGTTGTCGAGAGTGAGGGAGAATGCACGACGGAGTGTATGTGTGAGGGTGAGAGTGACACGGAGTGTGAGTTGGTTGTGGCGAGTGTGCGAGAATGCACACCTGAGTTGGTTGTGTAGCGTGTGATTGGGTGTGCGACAGGGGATTGCACACCCGTGGGCAGGTGTGCGCTGAGCGGGTGTGCAAGAGAGTGCACACCCGTGAGTGTTACGGAGTATGTAACGGGGGAGAGGTGTGCAACCGAGGAGTGGTGTGTAACAGAGAGTGTGGTGATAGAGTGCAGGGAATGTATGAGAGAGAGAAGGAACGAGTGGTGTGAGCATGCGAGGGAAGCATCGACGTTGACCGGGGCAGCGTTTAGGCCGACGTATAGCCGATGCGAGCGCTCGGGGCATGATGCTCTTTGTGTGCTGTGATGGCCGGCCGGGATCGTAGTCGCGTTGCTCCTGCACAGAGCGCCGTGCACGATTCGGGCCGGGTCCCGCCCTGTATGGTCGGGGCCGCGTCGTTCAGGCGATCGGCGCGATTCCGGGGGAGAAAGGCCAGGTCGGACCTGTGCCCCCTAGCGGGGGCGGTGTTCCAACCAGGTGAGGTTGGGTCATCGGGCCGGAGACCGCAAGGCTCCGCGCCCAGATGGACCTTGGAATCTCGGACGGAGTATGCCTCCTCCCCAGAATCGATGCAGGACGGACCCAACCTACAGGAGACTGACCATCCACACAGATAGCCGGCTTTTCGAAGTCGAGCTATGAGAATGTATTTCCCGCACCGAGGCTCGTAGCACAGTGGACTAATGGCGATAGCATGGCAAATGGTATATGGTGTGGAGGGATGGTAAATCTACCATCCCTCCCATCAGTACGTGGGGGCACATGAGCTTTAGTTTATGGGGTATGGCGGTGAAAACCTAGCCCGGGAGGGTTAGGTTAATGATTAGGGACCTAGAGATGACAATAGGGGACTTGCGATTTAAGTAGGGACGTTGTACAAGTAGTGGGGACATAGAACAGATTAGTTGGATGATAACGACGGGGGAGTGCATAGTTTTAAGGGATGACGGGAAGCACTAATCTTAGAAGGGCAATAGATAGCTAGATGATGCTGTGTGTGTGAAAACGTATTGGAAGAGTATTGAGGATGTGTGTCATTATGTATGGAGTGCATTGACTTGCACGGTGTGCAAGTGGAGAAGGGGTGTGTGGAATCAATGGTGTGGAGTGAGTGGAGTGTGGAATGAGTAGTGTGGAGTGTATGGTGCGAAGGAGTGAGTGGGGGAAGGATGGACCCCCCCATGAGTACCCAGGGAGGGTAGTTTAAAAGTAGGTAGAGGAAGTAGGTAAATTGTGGTTGGATATTGGCATCTGTGGTGCGGGTAGTTGCACAGAAGTGTTGTGTTGGGTGCATTAGTGAGATGAAATTGGCTAGGCCTGTGGCCTGTTAGTGAGAATGATGGGTTGGGCACTCCACCACTGTTAGTCTGTCGGCAAGGTGAGGCCGCAGGTAGGCTCTGGGAGCCAGTTTAGAGTCTAATGGGGCCCGGGATCCCAGGAGAGGACCCGGGTAGCCCGACGCCAGAGAGGGCGGTAGGGGGTGAGAGAGCCAGAGGGCCTTCCCCCAGGTAGGTTAGGGTGAGGAGCAGGTAAGCTCGGGTAGCGACGTTCAGTGGCGGAGGTGTGCAGGTGAGCGGACCTGCTGGTGAGCCACACGACCCAGCCCTGAAATTGTGTGAGGGCACAGGGAGTAGAATCGGGGGAGTGAGACCCCAAATTGGAGAGCACCACAGTATGTTCAATGGGAGTTCTGTTCTTAGAACCACATAGAGTAAAGATGGCCAATGGTTTGGCAGGGAAAGACCCCGGGTAGTGTAAAGTGTGGTGATGTCATTTAGAAGGTGGATAGGAGAAAATCTCTTCACACCATCTGCATCCACTCACCGAGGTGAGAAGACTCCACACCAGTTTTTGCAAATGTTTGGTTGGTTGTGAGACGCATCGTGACGTGGGTGAGACATTGTGTTTAATTGCTCTCTTCCTCCTTAGGAGGGATTGATGACCAATTTGGATTAGGGGAGATATGGGAGACAGGACGTTAGCGACTGATTTGTAAATTGTGTAGATACGGGGAGGGGCAAGGGGTAGGATAGGCTGACATGGGGGGATGAATGCTAGGGACAAGTTTTCTCAGCTCGCTCTCCCGCGCCCTTCATGTCGCATTGCCTTGTGTTGATGTGTACCCTTGCGCCCTTGCACCCTGCTAACCCTGCTTTGTCTTCCTTCCCCGCTCATGGACCGTGGTCTTTGTTTGCCGAAGGGAAAGTGTGCAGGTGTCGCAGTTGTGTGCCCGCACCCTCGCTGCTTGCCTGCCTGGACCGGTACACCACCTATGGACCACACGTTCTGTGGCCAAGCCCACTCATAGACCACACGTTTTGTGGCCTAGCACAATATATGGACCACACGTTCTGTGGCCTGGCACCTCTGCTGGGGTCGACCATTGCTGCCAGCATCTTGCTTGCGGACCACGGTCAAGGTGGCACCTAGCCATACAGGTGGACCACCTCAGTTGGCCCTGCTGGCCCTAATTAAAAAGAAGTGGACGCGGGTTGATTTTTTTATTTATTTATCAAATAGGTAGCAAGCAAGGAAACACCAAGAAACATCGGCCCAGCAGCCATCGGCCCAGCAGAGAAGACGCCAGTTCATTTATTTAAAATGTATGACTGTGCTTATGGTGGTGCTTATAGGTGCTTTTCGTGCATGGTGGTGCTTTATGTCCTTTTTAGTGCACTTTATTATCTGATTGTGCGTTTCTGTGCATGTGGGTATGGTTTTTGCACTAAATAGTAGTCTTGACTGCATACAGTGCAGTGCATGACCTTTCCTCTTTTCAAAAGCTCTGCTTTTGTCTTCCCAAAAGACAGGTCCTGGGTTTTCGTTGTAAATAATCCAAATAGTAGTCGTGTCTTTGTAAATAATGCTCCCCACCGGCTAAATGTTTAGTTTGAAAATTAATTCCGCAATTCGGTTAGACTGTGGGCGTGAGTCTGCCAGGTAGAATGCAACGCAGCAGGCGGGACATATCTAGTTTTAAAAATGTCGCACTCAGGGTGAGGTTAACACGAGAGGGTAACTACACCTAAGTGTCACACATAATTGTAAAAGATATCCCTTGTGAATCGGCCCAGGCCAGGCCTGGAGAAAGGGAAAGTGTTAAGGTTTTTAGAACCGGCACTTGTAAATAATAATCCATTGTAAATAATTCCCTGAAAATATTCCCATCTTCTAAAGGTTAAAGGTCGCACCCTAATTAGTCCATATACAACATGTAGGGCACCATAGGAACTCTAGTTATTTCATGAGTATGTGTTTTAGGTAAGGCTCTGTTTCCAAAAGTTTGAATCTGCGTTGCATTAATTAAATAAGATAGGTCCTTCAATTCCATTCATTTTGCGGCTTGACTCTCTCCAAATTGTGGTATGCGCCTCTGCTCGCCCAGCAGCGTTCGCTGCCTGGCTCAAAACGCCATTACGCACGCGGTCAAGCTGGAGAAGAAGGGCGGAGGCCCGGGAGGAGGCGTGGCCCCCCTGTCAACTCGTCATCAAAGGTGGAGCCAGCGAGCCCTCGCCAACCAACCAGGGCTGAGGTGAGCTCGCTAGTGGGCGTAGCCCTATGAAGCGCGGCTTAATCTGGACCAGCGTTATATAACCGCGAGCGCAGAGCCCTTTGACGGACTACTTGTTGGACTGTTTCTCGCCACGGACTTCTGGCTGGAGCTGCGCGTAAAACTTCCCCGGGGACTTCTGTTGAACTTCGGCAATTCATGCATGTTGGGAGAGAGAGGGAGAAAGCCGAATACCTTCCCTGATATATGAACCCCGACAAATAAGGTCCGCTCGTGTTCCAACAAGACACGAACAGCGCTGTCTGACGGGTTTCACCGCGGAACCGGAGCGTGGATCGGAACCGGAGCGTGGACCGTGGTGGAGCATGGATCGGAGCCGGGGCCCACGCTGTCCATCTGCTTGGACCTTCCTTCCCTGCCATCATTACCCCTACGTGTAAGTCGGTTTGTGTCGTCCTGGGGTGTGATAATTAAGACTGTTTAAGACTGCACTGTGTTCTGCTTCTTCTTCTTCCCAAGTACAGTCTTCCTTTCGTTTCCTCTTCAATTATTGTTGTTAATAAATTCCTGTGTTCTTCCTTTACACTTTGGTTTCTTCTTTCATTCGATCGTCTTAGTCTTTTCTGTCCATTGGGTACCCGCGGCACGATTTGGCCAACCGCTCAGGATCGGGTTAGTCCTTTTGTTAATGGCACGGGCTTCGGATTGCTAACCGCTCGGCAAATTCCATCTTGTCCGTGGTCCGAGCGGGAATTATCTCCCTGCTTTGTGGAGAGATTGGCACTCAGGTATTTGGGACCTCCATTGACCAATCACCCTGGCCAATCTCGACCAGAAAGGAGCGTTATAATTTCGAGGATTGGGCGACGGCCAGCTTAAAAGACGAGGGGATTAACCCCCCTTTGGTAAGGGGAGCGCCGACCCCCGAATCCGCAACACCACTAATCCGCAATCCGCAATCCTCTTTTGACCAACTCTACCATTTGGTGAAGTTTCGTGAATATCGGTTGAAAATTGTGACCTGTAGGCCGGTGACAAACAAACAGACAAACAGACAGAACCACAAACGGAACCGACCAATATACTTGAAAAATCTTCGATTTTGCAAGTAATAAATATAAACATATACGGTTGGACCCGCTATTCACAGTTCCACTATTAGCGGAATCCATGTATTCACGGTTGATAAAATGCGACATGTTTATCTATTTGCGGAAAAATGTCCCTTGAAATCGTGTTTTTCTTTTCTTTTCATGGCTGTGTTCTGCGAAATCGTGGTTTTTTTTTCTTTTGATGGCTGTGTCCCGCAAATTCGCGGGTTTTTTTCTTTTTGTGGCTGTGTTCCGCAAAATCGTGGTTTTCTTTCTTTTCATGGCTGTGTTCCGCAAAATTGTGGGGTTTTTTTTCTCTTCATGGCTGTGTTCCGCAAATTCACGGTTTTTTTTCTTTTCATGGCTGTGTCCCGCAAATTCACGGTTTTTTTTCTTTTCATGGCTGTGTTCCGCAAAATCATTGTTTTTTTCTTTTCATGGCTGTGTTCTGCGAAATCGTGGTTTTTTTTTCTTTTCATGGCTGTGTTCCGCGAAATCGCGTTTTTTTTTTTCTTTTCATGGCTGTGTCCTGCAAATTCACGGTTTTTTTTTCTTTTCATGGCCGTGTTCCGTGAAATCGTGTTTTTTTTTCTTTTCATGGCTGTGTTCTGCGAAATTGTGTTTTTTTTTCTTTTCATGGCTGTGTTCCGCAAAATCATGGTTTTTTTTCTTTTCATGACAGTCTTCCGCAAAATCGTGGTTTTTTTTTCTTTTCATGGCTGTGTTCCGTGAAATCGTTTTTTTTTTCTTTTCATGGCTGTGTTCCGCAAAATCATGGTTTTATTTTTTTCATGGCTGTGTTCCGCAAAATCGCGGTTTTTCTTTTCTTTTCATGGCCGTGTCCCGCAAATTCACGGTTTTTTTTTTTTTCATGGCTGTGTACCGTGAAATCGTGGTTTTTTTCTTTTCATGGCTGTGTTCCGCGAAATCGTGGTTTTTTTTCTTTTCATGGCTGTGTTCCGCGAAATCGTGGTTTTTTCCCCCTATTCGTGGCCATGTTAGGCGAATTCGGGTTTTTCAAGGGCGCAAAAAAAAATTTCACAAGCCACCAGCTTGACAAATACATAAAACCCATCTTTTACCAATCATGCAAAAAGCAGGTGGATGTACACAAAAAAAATCTTATACAAGCCGTGAGCCTGACCTACTTATACAGTACAGTAGAGTAGAGTACAGTACCATACATTCACTGCTATGTGCTTTGTTTGCGTTTTCATGGACGCAAACATGCGTTTTCATGTGACTCGGTAACCTATCCCCCCTTTTTCCATTGAAACAATGCCCCGCTATTCGTGGGTTTCGCAATTCGCGGATTTTCCAGGAATGTATCCCCTGCGAATATACATGTGGAGGGGGTGATTTTATACATATATGGAGGGGATGTATCTGCAAGAGTAGCTTCCAACTCATGTTGTATTAATGTTATATATATATATATATATATATATATATATATATATATATATATATATATATATATATATATATATATATATATATATATATATATATATATATATATATATAATGCTGGATGGGATACCGCATACTTATATATGAGTCATTATGCGACTCCATACCATCAGTGGTGAACCGCCATTAAGGTATCTCATCCAGCTATCGCTCTACCTTAATGGGAGCGATAAGCACCGCCTGCCACACGGCACATTACCTCTGGTATCCACTCATTATATCATTATATGGAGTCGCCTGGATGCGGTTGGGAGTATATATATATATATATATATATATATATATATATATATATATATATATATATATATATATATATGTATACCACATGTCATCTACATTGAGTATCGATAAGTGATATGTCCTCAAAAATCAGTTATAATGATTGAAATATCAATGTGTCTCTTTACATATAGTGAGTCCTTTCCTTTCAGAGTCCTTCAATTTTGTGTATGAGCGTGATGAGCTATCTACTCGAACCACTTTATTGTGCTTGTCCAAGCTCACACGAGCTTGTAAATTAATAGCACCTTTATTTGCTGGCCGGACGGACATTCAAGGACCGAAAAGGAGGACAGTGTCCGGGGAAAACTGGAGGTATGGCAACCCTATTTTAACTGCCCATGGCTTCCCATATTCAGAATGGATGGCGGAACCATTATGCTACCGAGTCTGGTGCACTTTTCAAATATATCACCGGTGTTGGATACTGCAAAGCTCCTGCGTATTAGCTATGATGTATTATGTAACCATTTTGGTATTATGCATTACGTACAGTACCATTCTACGTCCGGGAAGGAGGAGTCCGTATGCACTGTGTGGAATAAATATTCATATTGACAATATTGCTAAAATTACATCTCAATGTGATCTTGTGTAAAATGGAATATGTTTTACTGTGCAGCTGAGCAAAAGCCTTGGGACTGGAGCCAGGATAATTAAAGACAGCATCTGTTTCTGTCAAAATAGCCTTTGTTCCATTTATGGAGCTAGGACAGAAATGCGCTATCTATGGAATAGCTTTTGTCATCTCTTCAAACCCAGGCGCTGGGCAATTCCTTCCCTCCAGGTCATGGGCAAGTGACCTCCCTCGATAGGCACCGGTCTCATGGAGCCAAACATGGCTCTATGGATGGGAAACAGATGCCTCGGGGCATCTATATCTGGGGGACTATTTTCCTGGTTGACCCCTGAATACCAAGGCTCATAAGATCAAAGGAGTTTTTGCTTTATAACCGAGAGAGCAACTGGAAGTTCAGTGGAACTGGGAGAGCAACTGGAGAGTGTGTGTGCAACTGTTTGAGCAACTGAAGAACTGTTCAGCTGACAAGAAGTGCGAGCTCCAACAAAGACCTGCAGAATGACGTCGTTAAGATCTAGAATTAGTACGTTTTATTTATACAACAAACTCTCTAAAGTCAATAAAACATTGATTTTGTTGAAACAAGTTTCTTGGAGTTTCAGTTGGAGTTTAGTAGTAGATCAAAGAATTATATTACAAATTGGTGGCCCATTGAGGATCGACTGCCCAGGTGGTACAAGACCAGGTGAACAAGGTAAGCCTTTTGTCATCTGTGCAGTACGATGAGAACCTGCGAAATTGTTCAGTTTTTGTGCAGTTGTTTCGTTTTTTCTGTGTATGTGTTATGTGGTAGGTGGGAACACCACGAGGCATACCTCTTCGTGGGAGGACCGCTGGTCCCCCTCGGGGTCTTTAAGGTGTGTAGAAACCCTGGAACATTTCAGAAATCATGACGATTTTTTTTCTTTTCTTTTTCCAAATTTCCCCCAAAAAATTTCTTTTTTTCTTTTTTCTCTAGTTTTTTTTTCCGGTACATTCTACGAGTTCAAAGAGCCACTAACGGACCCCCTGGGGCGTTAAGAGAAAGGGTGCTGCATTCGTTCAGTCATGTAAAACTGAAATATGGATTTTGTGTATTTCGTGTGCTTTTGTGTGTATTTCTGTTCATTTCGTGTGAATTTTGTATATATTTCATAAGTGATTGCAGTTTAATGGTCTGCGTCCAATATCTGCTCGTTCCTTTTTGTTTGCTGATTCAAAATTGTTGAGTTCCTATGGTTGAGACTTCTATGGTATTCCTATAGTATTCCTATGGT
This sequence comes from Myxine glutinosa, assembly GCF_964187855.1. NCBI lineage: Eukaryota > Metazoa > Chordata > Myxini > Myxiniformes > Myxinidae > Myxine > Myxine glutinosa. The sequence continues at coordinate 168,670,470 of NC_136264.1, forward strand.
GAGCTCCCTTTATTTTGATTTGGTTACGATGGACGAGCAGATATGCTGTGGCAGGAGCAGTAAAAAAGCGATTTTTTTTCTTTTTAATTTTTTTTAACGATTATTCGCTATTTTTAACAACTATTTGTAAATATGTATACTGATTGGTCAGGAACGTGCACGCCAGGGGAGAGAGGAAGAGGCGTTGGCCATACATGTCCCCGGCGCAGCCAGACGCGCCAGTAACGAATATAGCACTGTGGAAGTGTAACTCAGTGTAACTTATCTCTTGGCACTGGTAACTTATTAATTAACACTGGTAACGAAGCAGATACATTTTACCTGCAAACTCTGTGAAAGACGAGTTCGTAAATGAGTGTCAGGAATGTGCCCGAACATGATAATCTCTTGTCCACCTGGTCACAGCCCCTGGCTGGAGCACCCCCCTATCGTTTGGTAAATGGAACTCACAGCAGGAGGGGAGCGAGCTGATGCCAGGACTTGGTGCATGCATGACCTCGGGGCATTAGCGGAGAAAGGATTAACGTTCAGCGGACAGGGGATTAAGTCCAGTTTGTCCATATAAACGAGAGCAAACGTTGAGTCGAGAGGACTTGTCACCAGGAGCTCTGACCGACGGAACGGACGAGCACTCCTCATCATCAGACCCTCTGCCCGACGGGAGTGGCGGAGGAACATCGGCCGAACGAGAAGGACCATGCGAAAAGAGTTAACCTGGTCCATTGAATTAAGCTGATATTTGGTAATTGGAATGAAGTGAATAACCAGTTAATAAACCAGACCTTTTGTAAAACCTGTGTCCGGTCATTGGAGTCTTGAGTCTCCCGAATACTTCCCCTACAATTTGGAGGCACCGCTGACATCAATTGTACAAACAAGTCTTTAAAAGGTGAGTGTGGCTTGTTTTTGTCCAATATGATTTACGAACTTGGAAATAGTTTTGTACATACATGGGGGAGAAGGTGGTTCTGGGGGTTCCGTGCGCACCGATGCCGCGATAGGTGGCGTGACCCATCACGAATGGTACTTCGATAAACGACTGTAGCTATTATTCGTGTTTTCCTAAATGATTTCTGTAAATACGTATTTTTTGCGCTGTCTAAATAAAATGCACAAGGTCGGCGCTGGTCATTAAAGGCCTTACTGTGACCTGGGAGCAAACGGAGCATGCATGCACCATGCGACCATTTGCTTCCAAGACGTGTAAGGCCGGTAAAGAATTTTTTTTTTTTTTTTTTTTTGCACTTGTTCAAAGCACGCGACTTGCTCGGCGTGCGACAGGGAACCGGGAAATGGAATTATATTTATATATATATATTTTTACCTCATTCCAATTTATGGTATTGCGACAAAACGGCTTATATCTTTGGAACGACTCTTTTGTGGAAGAGCAATGGCAGACCACCCATTGTCACCACTTTCATGAGCTCAGAGAAATAAAACAGCTAGTGGAAATCGGCAGCAGAGTGGGAATCGGCAGACAATGGAACAGCTAGCGACGAGTGTTTGTGAGTAACAACCACCCTCTGGTCGAGGCTCATAGGAGGGGTGATGCTTACTGATTCGGCACGCTTACAATAGGTGTTAATGGTGGGATGTCAGAGGTTTTGGTGTGGTTTAATGTTCACACTGTTTTGGAAAATAATGCTCGATGCAACATGATCCTAAAAAGAACCCATCCCTACATCGAAGGATCAGGAAGGGAAGGAATGGAAAATTTGAAGTATTAAAGTTACGGAACTCAAAATGTCTGGGTTTGGATGTAGTCATTAAAGGATTGAGTCATTCATTGGTGTGATGATGGTCCTAATATTTTGATAAATGTTTGATAATGGTCCTGGTAATTTTAGTCCTAGGAATAATATTGCTAGTGGTTTGTCTGAAGGTTTTAATGGGATCGGATTTTTATCTATCTATAATTCCAGTAATCTCGGTGTGTGTGTCGGTCTGTCTGTTTGCGACCGCTGTTTCTCGACAAACTACCGGTCCGATATACTTGAAACTTGCCAGGTATATTGCTGGGGACCCGAGGATGTGCCTTTTCAAGGTTTGAAATTAATCGGACAAGTGGGTCCCAAGGTATGGTCACCGTACTCGCAAGCCGTTCGCTTTGGCTTTGCGAATGGACCAAACCATTTCATGTAAATAGAAGGGGGGGGGGGGGGGGGTTCTGTGGTCGTTCGCTTTGGCTTTGCGAATGGACCAAACCATTTCATGTAAATAGAGGGGGGGGGGGGTTCTGTGGTCGTTACTGCCACGTGGTTTCAAAGTTTTTTGTTGTTGTTGTTCGCACGCATGTTTTTTGCAAGCACGTACGGGCAAGCACGTACGTGCGGGCACGCCCTAGTATATATAAATTGAGGTAATATTGAGTTATGGAATTAATTGCTTTCAACAATGCAAAGGGTGACAAGATATGGGATTTTAATGGGATTTTAATGGGATTTTAATGGGATATTGGTTTAGGAATGTTTAGAGGTCATTGCAATGTGATAATTACTTGTGATCATTTGTTGTTGCAACGTTTTGTGAACATTTAAATGTTGGGTTTTGCTGACGTTTCCACAACGTCGCCACAACGTTTCACTTTCGTTGTTGCAACGTTTTGCTCCAACGTTTTGTGAACATTTAAATGTTGGGTTTTGCTGACGTTTCCACAACGTCGCCACAACGTTTCACTTTCGTTGTTGCAACGTTTTGCTCCAACATTTTGTGAACATTTAAATGTTGGGTTTTGCTGACGTTTCCACAACGTTTCACTTTCGTTGTTGCAACGTTTTGCTCCAACGTTTTGTGAACATTTAAATGTTGGGTTTTGCTGATGTTTCCACAACGTCGCCACAACGTTTCACTTTCGTTGTTGCAACGTTTTGCTCCAACGTTTTGTGAACATTTAAATGTTGGGTTTTGCTGACGTTTCCACAACTTCGCCACAACGTTTCACTTTCGTTGTTGCAACGTTTTGCTCCAACGTTTTGTGAACATTTAAATGTTGGGTTTTGCTGACGTTTCCACAACGTCGCCACAACGTTTCACTTTCGTTGTTGCAACGTTTTGCTCCAACGTTTTGTGAACATTTAAATGTTGGGTTTTGCTGACGTTTCCACAACGTCGCTACAACGTTTCACTTTCGTTGTTGCAACGTTTTGCTCCAACGTTTTGGGAACATTCCAATGTTGGGTTGTGCTAACGTTTCCACAACGTCGCTACAACGTTTCACTTTCGTTGTTGCAACGTTTTGCTCCAACGTTTTGGGAACATTCAAATGTTGAGTTTTGCTAACGTTTCCACAACGTCGCTACAACGTTTCACTTTCGTTGTTGCAACGTTTTGCTCCAACGTTTTGGGGACACTCAAATGTCAAGTGAATCGAATGAAAATTAAGGATTTTTCAAATTGTTGTGGACTTTTGGCCTATGTTGAATAAAATAGTTGTTGATTGAACTAGTTGACGGATATATAAATCCCATTCGAATGTCAAGTGAATCGAATGAAAATTAAGGATTTTTCAAATTGTTGTTGACTTTTGGCCTATGTTGAATAAAATAGTTGTTGATTGAACTAGTTGATGGATATATAAATCCCATTCGAATGTCAAGTGAATCGAATGAAAATTAAGGATTTTTCAAATTGTTGTGGACTTTTGGCCTATGTTGAATAAAATAGTTGTTGATTGAACTAGTTGACGGATATATAAATCCCATTCGAATGTCAAGTGAATCGAATGAAAATTAAGGCTTTTTCAAATTGTTGTTGACTTTTGGCCTATGTTGAATAAAATAGGTGTTGATTGAACTAGTTGACGGATATATAAATCCCATTCGAATGTCAAGTGAATCGAATGAAAATTAAGGCTTTTTCAAATTGTTGTTGACTTTTGGCCTATGTTGAATAAAATAGTTGTTGATTGAACTAGTTGAGGGATATATAAATCCCATTCGAATGTCAAGTGAATCGAATGAAAATTAAGGATTTTTCAAATTGTTGTGGACTTTTGGCCTATGTTGAATAAAATAGTTGTTGATTGAACTAGTTGACGGATATATAAATCCCATTCGAATGTCAAGTGAATTGAATGAAAATTAAGGCTTTTTCAAATTGTTGTTGACTTTTGGCCTATGTTGAATAAAATAGGTGTTGATTGAACTAGTTGACGGATATATAAATCCCATTCGAATGTCAAGTGAATCGAATGAAAATTAAGGCTTTTTCAAATTGTTGTTGACTTTTGGCCTATGTTGAATAAAATAGTTGTTGATTGAACTAGTTGACGGATATATAAATCCCATTCGAATGTCAAGTGAATCGAATGAAAATTAAGGATTTTTCAAATTGTTGTGGACTTTTGGCCTATGTTGAATAAAATAGTTGTTGATTGAACTAGTTGACGGATATATAAATCCCATTCGAATGTCAAGTGAATCGAATGAAAATTAAGGCTTTTTCAACTTGTTGTTGACTTTTGGCCTATGTTAAATAAAATAGTTGTTGATTGAACTAGTTGACGGATATATAAATCCCATTCGAATGTCAAGTGAATCGAATGAAAATTAAGGATTTTTCAAATTGTTGTGGACTTTTGGCCTATGTTGAATAAAATAGTTGTTGATTGAACTAGTTGAGGGATATATAAATCCCATTCGAATGTCAAGTGAATCGAATGAAAATTAAGGATTTTTCAAATTGTTGTGGACTTTTGGCCTATGTTGAATAAAATAGTTGTTGATTGAACTAGTTGATGGATATATAAATCCCATTCGAATGTCAAGTGAATCGAATGAAAATTAAGGATTTTTCAAATTGTTGTGGACTTTTGGCCTATGTTGAATAAAATAGTTGTTGATTGAACTAGTTGACGGATATATAAATCCCATTCGAATGTCAAGTGAATCGAATGAAAATTAAGGATTTTTCAAATTGTTGTTGACTTTTGGCCTATGTTGAATAAAATAGTTGTTGATTGAACTAGTTGACGGATATATAAATCCCATTCGAATGTCAAGTGAATCGAATGAAAATTAAGGATTTTTCAAATTGTTGTGGACTTTTGGCCTATGTTGAATAAAATAGTTGTTGATTGAACTAGTTGACGGATATATAAATCCCATTCGAATGTCAAGTGAATCGAATGAAAATTAAGGCTTTTTCAAATTGTTGTTGACTTTTGGCCTATGTTGAATAAAATAGGTGTTGATTGAACTAGTTGACGGATATATAAATCCCATTCGAATGTCAAGTGAATCGAATGAAAATTAAGGCTTTTTTAAATTGTTGTTGACTTTTGGCCTATGTTGAATAAAATAGTTGTTGATTGAACTAGTTGAGGGATATATAAATCCCATTCGAATGTCAAGTGAATCGAATGAAAATTAAGGATTTTTCAAATTGTTGTTGACTTTTGGCCTATGTTGAATAAAATAGTTGTTGATTGAACTAGTTGACGGATATATAAATCCCATTCGAATGACAAGTGAATCGAATGAAAATTAAGGATTTTTCAAATTGTTGTTGACTTTTGGCCTATGTTGAATAAAATAGTTGTTGATTGAACTAGTTGAGGGATATATAAATCCCATTCGAATGTCAAGTGAATCGAATGAAAATTAAGGATTTTTCAAATTGTTGTTGACTTTTGGCCTATGTTGAATAAAATAGTTGTTGATTGAACTAGTTGACGGATATATAAATCCCATTCGAATGTCAAGTGAATCGAATGAAAATTAAGGATTTTTCAAATTGTTGTTGACTTTTGGCCTATGTTGAATAAAATAGTTGTTGATTGAACTAGTTGACGGATATATAAATCCCATTCGAATGTCAAGTGAATCGAATGAAAATTAAGGCTTTTTCAAATTGTTGTTGACTTTTGGCCTATGTTGAATAAAATAGTTGTTGATTGAACTAGTTGACGGATATATAAATCCCATTCGAATGTCAAGTGAATCGAATGAAAATTAAGGATTTTTCAAATTGTTGTTGACTTTTGGCCTATGTTGAATAAAATAGGTGTTGATTGAACTAGTTGACGGATATATAAATCCCATTCGAATGTCAAGTAAATCGAATGAAAATTCAGGAATTATTTCATTATTAACGATTAATGAAGTACTTATTTAATTAATTACATTTCTTATTAAATTACAGTAATTACATTACAGTAATTACCTGAGGTAATTACAGTAATTACAGTTCCGGTAATTACAGTAATTACAGTAATCATTACAGTAATTGCAGTAATCTTATTACAGTAATTACATTACATTAACTCAGGCACCTTTTGAGTAAGGAAGCTGATATTTGGACATGACACTGACCAAGTGATGTGGCTGTCAAGGAAAATTTTGATTTATTGATTAATCATTTAATAAATTAACTCGTTGATTTATAAATGACTTATTTAATTAAAAGTCCTCAGAGATACATCTTTGGATGAAATACTTGCAGATTGGTTATGCTATGAGCCAATTGATTAAGGAAAATATTTTGTGGCTGTCATATTGGCCATATTGGCAATTTCGTGGCCATATTCGTGGCAACTCAGTTAGTGCCACTGCACCTTTAAAATGCATCCCTGCGTTCATTTTTCGATCGATTGAGTTGAAATTTTGAACAATCGGATCTGGACTGTCGTTATTAACGACTCCAGCACGCACTCGTCCAATCAGGATGGAGCGGTATGGTCCCCGGATCATCACTGCCCGCAGTTTTTAATTAATTTTACTTTTTCTCTTGGTCATATAATTTTGAAGACATGCATGTCATGATAGAGGAAATGTTTGTTCTGTTAAACGGAATAAATGTTGTTTATTTGTGTGGGTGTGTATTCTTGTGTATTTGGGATATATTTTCACGACTAATTCCAGTTATCGTCCTGCAAAATGTCTGCTCGTTCTTTTCCTTTGAGTCGTAAATTCCTGTTGAATTCTCATTAAAATGCGGAATTAAGTACGCTGTGTGATGATGGAGATCCTTGATGACGAATCAGGAATAGTGAATGAGCAAACAAATATCACGGATGGTACACCGGATAAGGAAAATGTAGATGAAACCCCTTTTGCTCAGGTGCTGTGCAGCGCTGCACAAAGATCCATATGAGCGGGGCCTGGGTGCTGTGTAATTAGTACACAAAGAACCAATTACTAGGGTGCTGAATAAACACAAAGATCCATTTTTGGAGCTGGTTCTCCCGGTGCTGTGATTTATTCAAAGAACCAAATTTTGTAAGAATTAAGATATGATTTGTCGACATTATAAATACTTTAATATATGTAACGATTTTGTAACGATCGTCCTGCAAAAGGTCTGCTCGTTCTTTTTCCTTTGAGTCGTAAAATCCTGTTGAATTCTCATTAAAATGCGGAATTAAGTACGCTGTCTGATGATGGAGATCCTTGATGCGAATCAGGAAAAGTGAATGAGCGGACAAAATTTGGGAGAGGTCTTACACACGGTTTTATCTATTATTCGTGTTTTTTTTCTCTAGCGATCTGTACATAGATGATATGATTAGATATTCTTCACACTCAGGAAGAAGTTGAATGATATGATTGGATATTCTTCACACTCAGGAAGAAGTTGAATGATATGATTGGATATTCTTCACACTCAGGAAGAAGTTGAATGATATGATTGGATATTCTTCACACTCAGGAAGAAGTTGAATGATATGATTGGATATTCTTCACACTCAGGAAGAGGTTGAATGATATGATTGGATATTCTTCACACTCAGGAAGAAGTTGAATGATATGATTGGATATTCTTCACACTCAGGAAGAAGTTGAATGATATGATTGGATATTCTTCACACTTATGGAAGAGGTTGAAGGATATGATTGGATATTCTTCACACTCAGGAAGAAGTTGAATGATATGATTGGATATTCTTCACACTTATGGAAGAAGTTGAATGATATGATTGGATATTCTTCACACTCACGAAGAGGTTGAATGATATGATTGGATATTCTTCACACTTATGGAAGAAGTTGAATGATATGATTGGATATTCTTCACACTCAGGAACAAGTTGAATGATATGATTGGATATTCTTCACACTCAGGAAGAGGTTGAATGATATGATTGGATATTCTTCACACTCAGGAAGAAGTTGAATGATATGATTGGATATTCTTGACAATCATGGAAGAAGTTGAATGATATGATTGGATATTCTTGATTGATTGAATCTAATTGATTGAATTTAATTGAATAAATTTAACTGAATAAATTGAACTGAATAAATTGAATTGAATATATTGATTGTTTGATTGATGAAAATGCGGTCTCAAGAAAGAAGCTTTGATATCTTTGCGAGATATTATCAATGTGGAGACAACCTGGGAAAATTGAGCAAGGTGGTGAGTTTATATACAGATATATATGTGCGGTTACCATTGTGTGATTTCCCCGTCAACAGAGCGGACACCTGAGGATTCACCCATTTCATACTGACCCTCCGGCTCATCTGCAAATACTGATCTGTCAGATTGGATTGTGCAAAAGCCACAACTGAGGGAGACTCTCTGGAAATCACCGTGTGAACAGGTGGAGAGATCCTTCCTGGAGGTACGAGTGAAGCTTTAGAGGAACCTGGAACAAGCTACAATACATCCAACGCTACTTTGATAAAAGGCAGAATGGGAAATGGAGCCTGCAAGAATACACAAGGACAACCAGAGATTCCACAAAAAGGTACTTGTACACATCATATGTACGACCGTTATGGTGCCGAAGCTATAAGGCAGGTCGAGAATTGGTATTTGTGGACAAAGGGACATGATGAGGAGTTTCCAAGAGATGGTACATTTGAGCGAAGTCGATTGGAAAGATTGGAACAAAGATTGAAAGCCAGGAAGAGACAGAATCTAACGGTAGACTGGCTTGCATTCCATCTTTGGGATGGTGAATCCAGACAACGGGAACAGCAAGAACGGATAACGGATCTAGAACTTAAAATAAAAAGGATACAGGATACAGTGGAGGAGACAAATGCACAACTGCCCTCGAAATTAGGAATGAAAGTGACAGTTGTCCCATCTGATTTCCAGTTGTCTCCCCAAAAAGGACGGTACAGAGAATTTTTTCGTGTTTCAGGAGACAACGAGAGATTGCAGTGGCAACCCAGGGATGTAGAGATGCAGCCCAGCAATACAAATGCACAGGTGCACAGACCAGGAAACGACAGAAACCGGTGTTTCGAGTGTGGAAAGATGGGACATTGGAGAAGAAGATGTCCGTATGTCAACAGGAGGACATGGTCATGGGGCAAACCAAGATCAAGGGTACCAGTGCGTACCGGTACCTCAGACAATGATTAGGCCTTCATTGCTGCAAATCCCAAATGATGATTGGCCTCAACAGATTCGATTACTGGACAAACATGAATAACTGTCGATGATTCTTGGGTCTGAAAAGTTTTCGGAGCAAGAATTATTCATTTTTTCTTTTGCTTGTAAGCAAATTAGTAATTAATTGATCACATGCCGAAATTGGATCTTTTATGTTGGGCACACAATTTTAAATTTACAAAGTTGGAACAATTGCTTTGCAAATTTTAAACCAAGGGACAAGGGTCACATGATGATCAGGTGGGAATTTCGGACTATTGTTTCGCATGATTGATAGGTCAGTGGTCGACTGACATATAAATGGGTGTGTAGTCAAATTTGGATAAATTATTGTGGGAACTGAAAGGGTAATTTCAATGTGACATCATAGGGGTTTTCTAAGAATAAACTTTTTGGTCCATTTGTGTATTAGCATTTCTAAAATTGAAGGACAAATTTTATGAAATTGAAATAAAATTGACACCCATCTTGATCTGTAAATAATAGTTCCAACGCAAACAAATACGCATAATGCATGTGTGTGTGTATTTTTGTGTGTCAATGTTAGTGTTTTTTTATTGTTTTGTGTATCAATCTTACAAGATTGTTGACACCGACAGTGTGCCTGTCTGGAAATGGACAGTTTTATGTGGATAGGATTGAATATGCAGAGAATCCGTAAAATAAAATAGAAATATAATTTGATTATGAACATTATCTCTTTTGTCAAGGGAGATGGAATATAAAGATTTGATGTGCTGGGTTATGAGCAGCCATTAATTAATAGTAAAATTGTGAGTAATTTGGGGATTCCATTTTTGATAGAATTTATATGAGAATAACAGCTATTTATGGATATGAGCTTCATAAAAAGAAATGAGGGAGTACAAAATTAGCCAAATTTGGGAGAGGTCTTACACTGACTTCCCAGAATACTCTGCTCACGGATTTATATATATATATATATATATATATATATATATATAAACTTGAATTTTATCAGCATATAAATTGTGCTGCATGTATGGTTGTGTATTAGGCATAGATGATATGGGAAAATAGTAAAGAATATCTTGCTGGTTGGAACTATTGTGAGTTTTAAAACGGAATGCATTGTGAATCTTAAACCAAGGGGTAGACATGAACGCGCTGTTACGTTATTTATACTCAGAACGCGATGTCACGTGTACCTGCAACATATTTGTTAAACTCGCACACCTATATTGGCATACTGGTGTCAGTAGTACTCACTGGGTGCATAGAAATGGATGAGCAACAGTTAAGGGGGTTTAAAATAAAAACACTTACTTGGATATTTTCTACAAAAGTATGGGTTTCAATAAGTGGTAGCTGTACACATGGGATTCATCAAATTAAGTTTTGGAGTTCAAACAAAGTCACTGGTTAACAGATGGGAATGGATAGTAAATAAATTATTCGATGCTGGGTAAATGAAGTGAGATATTACAAAGACTTATTAGAGCTATTGTTCTTCCTTGCAGCAGTGGGAGAAAATTTAGATCCAACATAATGAATCTATAAATGAATGTGATAGGGATAATATCCTCAATTTGTACTAATTATTTGATTGTGGGTAAAGGAATTAATTTATCGTAGTGGATTGTTAACAAGCAGCCTGAAATGTCCTGAGAGTGTGCATCCATGTAATCAGAAATCCCAGATTTGTTTTTTACAAACAACATTTTGGTAGAGATCTTATGTGGACGAATACTTGCTTGGTAGATAAAAACGGTACTGCATGTTGGCAGCCACTTCGGTGGCCATTTAGGCCGAACAAATAGGAAAAAACTGTAATTGAATATGTAATTTACAGATGAGTATTTGGGAAGTAAAAAGGGAATTTATTGATTTGGGAGACATTTTTCGAAGGTTTATTAAAGTGTTGCAATATGACATTTGGCAAGGAAAATTATTGGATGGGAAAATTAGACCTGTTTATAAAATGAGTTTGTTGACCCATTGAAGTTAATTCTTTGAATTGTTGTTTAATTAGCATTTTGAGTTCAAATTGGAAATAGTTTGGTAGAGCTTTGGTTAAAACCTTTGGTTGCAGTGTTTTGGAACAAATTGATAAACCGTAGGAGGTTGATAAGAATAGAAACAAATATGGACCTAAAATAGAAAGATTGTTATGATGATATGAATAATACCGAGATTAAAAGAATGAATCAAGTGATGTTGCAAATGAATAGTGAATACAGTAGAATTAAGATAATGGCATAACGACAATGTTATGAGTTGTGTCAATTACAATATCAGTGAACTCATATCACCACGAGTGACACACTGTTAGGAAAAAAAAGAGGGAAAAGTAAAAGTGGAGAGGAATTATGGTAATAATACATTATGTTTAATTTGTTGGTTTGGGAAAATTGTTGTTGGGAATTAGGTATTCCCGTTTGTGATTGTAATCATATACAATGCTATTCTTAGTTTAGTAATAAAATACATACCTGATTGAATATTATTTGTGTGACGCATATAAATGAATATAACTTTTGTGTTAAGGAAAAACAACAAATTGTTGAATGTGAAACTGTCGGAAGATATACATGATTATGCTGATTTCATGGTAAGATGTACCCTATCTGATTCAGTGTGTGCGGAAAGCAGATTCAGATGTGACTGAGCATAAGGATAAGACGAGATCACATTTTGGAGGGATTGCTAACGGAATTGGGAAGAAGTTCGAGAAAGAAAATTTGTGGCTAAAAAATGAAGTTAATCATGGCATACACCCTCTTTCTCAAAGAATGATGAAGACATTCTCCCGTGTAACTTGGAGATGAATGCTTACCTTCACCAAGGAAATTTATGTGACCATTTGCCTGGATCACACTGCAACATATGAAAGAAAGGCGATCACTTACTCTTGTTCGAAGGCTTCGATCATTCACCACATCAGAAGTTGCAGGATAACGACATTTTACCTGCAACCTCTGTGAAATGCGGGGACATATGTTATTACTTCACCAACGTCCGGGGAACCAGCATGGAGCTGCAAAAAACGGCTGTGCCCTTGTCACAACAGCTGTGCACGATTCTGCTGGTTGCTCCTGGTAAGGACCATGAATGACCTGAACACCATGGTCCCAACATCATTGTGGATGCATCCGGCATCCCTGTTCCACATCTTGCTGGCCAATCAACGTCACACCAATACTTGCTGCCCACTCACAATGAGGGAGGAGGCAAGTCGACTACAACTGGGTGAAGGCCTTGTTCAGGAATTACTATGGTTTACAGCAAAAAGTGGCAAGAATGCTACAAGGAGAGCAGGGTCAGTCTATGACTCCGCAATGTTACCACAACAGCGAAATCCTACACGAAGTAGTGCAGGAGCTATGAAGACATTAGGAGAAAATGTTTCATACCAGGATTCAAACACAAGTGATCAGCCCTTCCTTTCAAACAAAGTCAACATTTGTGTGGAGGCAAACGTTTTTGCCAGATGGTGCAGATGCTTTACAAAACTTGAAAATGAAGTGAAATTGTTGTATCTTGGTGATGGTGAAGTGTTGTTTTGAAAATATATTTGTGATGCAAATGCAATAGATTGAACGATATGGAAGGAGTCAATGACCAACGAAATGTTTTGTGATTCTTGCAGGATGACGGTGTATGCCCAAGGGAATTTGATTACCAAAGTGATTGATTATTTACTTATACTTGTAATGATGTTTACTTGTAGTGATTGATTGTTTACTTATATTGATGTTTAGATTAATGGTTAATATAAACAAAAACAAAAAGATGAGGGAATTGTGGAAGTGTAACTCAGTGTAACTTATCTCTTGGCACTGGTAACTTATTAATTAACACTGGTAACGAAGCAGATACATTTTACCTGCAAACTCTGTGAAAGACGAGTTCGTAAATGAGTGTCAGGAATGTGCCCGAACATGATAATCTCTTGTCCACCTGGTCACAGCCCCTGGCTGGAGCACCCCCCTATCGTTTGGTAAATGGAACTCACAGCAGGAGGGGAGCGAGCTGATGCCAGGACTTGGTGCATGCATGACCTCGGGGCATTAGCGGAGAAAGGATTAACGTTCAGCGGACAGGGGATTAAGTCCAGTTTGTCCATATAAACGAGAGCAAACGTTGAGTCGAGAGGACTTGTCACCAGGAGCTCTGACCGACGGAACGGACGAGCACTCCTCATCATCAGACCCTCTGCCCGACGGGAGTGGCGGAGGAACATCGGCCGAACGAGAAGGACCATGCGAAAAGAGTTAACCTGGTCCATTGAATTAAGCTGATATTTGGTAATTGGAATGAAGTGAATAACCAGTTAATAAACCAGACCTTTTGTAAAACCTGTGTCCAGTCATTGGAGTCTTGAGTCTCCCGAATACTTCCCCTACAGCGCATTTTGGCCACGCGAGTGAACGCGGCCATAACCGCGAGTGAATAAGCGAGTGAATAACCGCCAGTCGCGCCAAAGTCCGCCCTCTACCGTGTGCCCCGAGATAACCCGATTGTTCAGGCGACATGATACGAGCTCCTGCTTTCTCCTGCCTCCATCTTCACGGGATGTGCCGGGGACCGGAGAGAGCTTCACCGAGAGCCATCCCTGGACGCGCTGGAGAACATCGTCCTGCCATCTGCAATCCCCGTGTGAGTGTGTGTGTCAGACGGGCCCGTTGTCCTGGGGTATTAAGTAAGACTGTATAAGGCTGCTCTGTGTACCTTTCCTTCTACCAATCCTTGTATAGTGTAAATAAATTCTGTTCTTCTTTCTGATTCGATCGTTCCCGTGATTTCTCCATTGGCTAAGCGTGGTACGAATAGAACCGCTTGAATTGGGTTCCAGCATCTATAACGGCGCGGATCACGTGTACGCAACTGCTCGGCGTATCACCAACACACGTGGTTCATGCGAGGTTTATTTCCTCGCTTCAGGGCAGTGCTAGTACTTAGGTAACAGCGAATTTGGTCCGGAAACCCTATTTAGCACTGTCCGGAAGGGACGTAATAGGTCTCGAGTTGCGCCAGGTCAGTCAAGGGGACCAATCCCCCCTTGGTAAGGGAAGAAGGCCAGTGGCAGATCCACAATATATATATATATATATATATATATATATATATATATATATATATATATGGTTGTGTGTGTGTGTGTGTGTGTAAAGGGGCGCCAATTTGATTCATGCACCTGCATGAAGAAGTAAATGTATTTTATTTGCCAGATGTAGGTCGCCCCTTTTTTATGAACTTTTCTGGAGCATTACTTGGTTCCTCATAAGAACACAAGGGTAGTGCATCATGCACACAATATATTTTGAATGTCCCTTATTTCCTATTGTTTGGCATTTTCTACAAGCTATGGGGTGTCCCTTCTTTTCTCTAGTTTGCCACATGGAGCATACCATATAAAGGGGCTTTTTCTATGCCCCTTCATTTTCCCCAGATAAATATTCATATAACCCATGGTAAGTTTATCCAACCAAATTTTACGAATAAATAAATGCCGTTAAACTCATTTTACTCTTCTTTTATTTAAACCACAGGTGCATAAACAACTCGGGACAATTCCTTATTGAACCTCCCAATTTGAGCTCTTTCAACCAGCACAAGAACAAAAAGGCTTCCTTTTTTCTATCGTGGTATTTTTACCACCGGCTTATCCTAGTACTGATATATTACTGTCTGAGGAAGCTGCATTAATGTGAAGTGAGACTCTTGCCGAGGCAAACAGTTGTGCTAGTGTGATGGCTATCAATCTAATATGAGCAAATAGCATAAAAATAATATATGCTGGGGCTATCAATATGTCATTGAGTTTGGATTTATTTCTTGTCTTGGGTTTATTCCAAGCAATGAACACCTCAGTAGAGATCTGCTTGTTGTCCTTTTGTTCGCAATTGATTGTAATTTATCTCACTTCACTCAATGGATGTTTTCAGTATTTCTGTATGTTGTATAAGGGTGCAAAGTCTATTCTAATTTCTCATGGCGGCCAGAAGTGACTTTTACAATGATAAATTTAGGCAACACAGGCCAAAAGATAAATTTTCTGTTATTATCGTGATTTGTAAGTGTCTTGAAATGCCATTAAAAGAATGCTTCCAGCAGTTTTAGATTACGATATGTATTGCGTGTGACAGATGAATTTAGCATCCATGCAAATCCCAGAGTAGACACCTTGGGTGAATCTGTACGACAAACGGAGTTATTTCTAATATATCGGACTTTTTCATGGTCGCCATCTTTGAAAACGCCCTGTAGCAGCTGTTTCCCTGCTTTAACACATGAAAGATGGAGTTAATTTTAAAGATAATGTCCCAAAGTACGTAAAAGCAACTTCAAATGTAGTTCTGCTCAAAACAGTAGTCGGGTCCCAAAAAGGTAACCGCACTATGTGAAGGAATGCTCTAACCAGCTGCTCTGATCACCCGGGGATGTTTGAGTTGTGAAGGAATGATGAGCAGGTTAAACACTGCTCCAATCAGTCCGTGCTTCGTCCAGAATTTGATACCATGCATGGCTTCGTTGACCTTGATATCAGAGTGGTCTTCCTTGCAGGTGATGACCTACAATCACGTGACACTGGTTCAATCCTGGATACATCTAGATGATTTTGTACTAGTCAGTTTTCCTGAAGCCAGTGTATGAGTGATAAAAAATACTATTTTCAGCACATTTGCTCAGGAGAAGTAACCCATTGCTATTCATTTTTCCTCCTTTCCATGAGACCTCATCAGTGAATGATATCCTTGCCAATGCTGGTGTTAAATTATCCCGGCTGGATGAGTTTGACATTTTCAGGTGTGGATTTGATAAAGAAATTCAGTTTCGAGAAAAACTTTTCCTTCGCTTTATCCATGTTGGCCAGAATGGTGACATATGGAATGATGATAATTACATGGATTGATGGTCAAAAGGGAAGCTTCCTGAGATATTCATTCACGCTTTTGGGGAGATCAGGGAGTGGTTTTAGTAGTGATGTTTTAACCCCAAGTACGGTATAACACCATGATCCTGTTTTTATTCTCTGCCTTGATTTTTCAATAGAAGGTGTAGCCTCCTCCTAGCTCATCAAATGGAACAACCCTTGCTCATCAGTTCTTATTTCACCTAGTGCCACAATGTCAATATTACAGGACGCATGCTCTCTGGCAATGACAGCTATACTTCTCTGGGGTCTTGGCATGTTATCACTTTCCATAAGTGTAAAGATGATTCAAGCTCATACCTCCAGAAAAGGAAATATATATATATATATATATATATATATATATATATATATATATATATATATATAAAAAATATATATATATATATTTATATATATATATATATATATATATATATATATATATATATATACATATATATATAGACACACATATGCATATATAAATTGCACTCCATAAGTAATGTTACAATGAAGTCAAATTTGTTAGTATTGCCATATACAAGTACTAAAGCAATTTGGATTTCAGATCAAAAGATGATTATGAGGCAAGAGTACAGAAGGTCACTTATTATTTCGTGGTATTTCTAGTCATATACAGTGCCTTCAGAAAGTAAGTATTCACACCCCCTTGACTTTTTCACATTTTGTTGTGTTACAGCCTGAATTTAAAATGGATTAAGTTGAGATTTTTTTGTCACTGATCTACACATAATACCCACTAATGTCAAAGTGGAATTTCTTTTTATAGAAATTATTACAAAATAATTAAAAATGTAATACAGTACATAAATATCTAATTACCTCGCCACCAAAGGTGTATGGAGGTTATATTTTCACCCCTGTTAGTCTGTTTGTGTGTATGTTTGTCTGTCTGTGAACAAGATATCTCAAAACGTCGTTGACGGATTTGGACAAAATATGGCAGAGATGTAGCGTATGTGACACGGACGAAATGATTAGATTTTGGTGAAGATCCGGATTCGGCTAGTAGAATTTTAATGTGCTTCTTTGCCATTGGGAGATAGGACAAAAAACTATATATAGCAGGATATCTCAAAAAATTATGGACGGATTTGGAGGAATATTGGTGGAGAGGTAGGGTGTGTGGCAAGGACGAATCTATTCGATTTTGGTGAAGATCTGAATATGGATTCAGATACGATAATTATTTAATTTTTAAGTGACTTCATACTCATTGAGGTCCACACAGTGACAAATCAGGAGAATGACACCTTTTCTCTATTCAAACTGGTTTAATGAGGGATTTTTATATTGCGGGCACCTGCAACTCACCGCCGGTGAGTTCAATTCCAAAGTAAAGGAGAATCATCTGCTTGAAATCAAATTATTTCTAACAACTTCTAAAAGGTGCCAATAATATTTTCCGGGCCATTTTAGGATTTCTGTGTGGAATAAGCTAAGATTTAGTAAATTTTCAGCTTTTTTGTTTTATTCCACTGCAAACCAAAGAAATACATATGTGGATACCAAAAGGTTTTTAAATTTCAACAATTTTATGGAAGAAATGGTGCATTATTGGAAAAAAGTGCAAGGGTGCCAATATTTTTGGCCACAACTGTAAGTGCCATTATTAATTGTTTATGCCTTATGTTCAAAGTGTTAGCAATTCCATCATCCTTATAAGTTGCACTCAGTCTGTGACAAATGTGAGCAGATTTGGTGGTAAATGAAAACGAATTGCTCCACGGGTTGAGGAAAACATGAGCTATACTCAATCATATTGTAAGCTTTCCTATCTCTTTTTGCAAATTTGCAATAAAGACCAGGTTGGTGGCCTTGTTGGTCTTAATGGTTCTCTCACAATAGTCTATCTCGTGAACTTCAGGCCAGATAGACCTCATCAGTGAATCAGTGAATTTGGGTTAGGGTAGGGTAGCGAATTAAGGAATTAAGGAATCCCTGAAACATCAGTGAATTAAGGACAGTTAAAGACTTTTCATCCAACCCCTTTCATCCAATCAAGCAATATTTTTGCGATGTCGATGCAATATTTTAAAGCCTGCCCTCCTTATACAATATGGGAAGAATTATTGCTGTTGTCGGGTTTGTTTCTACAATTAGTATCCCCAATTTTTTTTATGGTACTGCCCATTTTATTTCTCCCATAGGAGTACTAAACCACCACTTATAGGTTTTGTTTTTCCTTCCTGCACTTCCATTTTCCGAGCTGTATCAATTTCCGAGCTGTATGTCGGAGATGCCTGGGACTTTAATAATGAAAATTTTCATCAATAATCTGAATTGAGAGTATGTGGGGTTGACAAAATTATTTTGACCTTGACCTATTTTTTAAGATCATGATTGACCCAATTATAGATATTTTAACATTTTCACCAAAACTCGACTAAGGTTTATTCAGTTGGAAAGAAATGTCCCTCTATAGATAGCCTAGAGCAAGGCATATTTCCTCTTAATTTATAGCATACCCCTTTGGGTTAAAGGTCAAGGTCTTAGACTCCGATGAGTACTAAACAACCATTTAGGTTTTTCTCCCTTTTGTCAGCCAATGTCCGAGCTGGATCTCAGATCCAGATGGGACTTTCGGAATTAAATTTTGCATCAACAATAGGAATAAAACGTTTGTTGAGTTGCCATATTTTTTTACCTCGACCTAATTATTAAGGCCTTGACCCAATTATTATAGACATATCAGTATGTTTCACCATAAATCAACTAGGGTTTGTCTGATCGGAACAAAATTGCCCTCTCCTGATAGCCTCGAGCAAGCTGCCTTTACGCTTTATTTACATCATATCTCTCCGAGTTTACAACTACATGTGGGCAGGGTACAGCCCGAAGTGGAGATCGGTTTCTGAGGTTTGGGACATGGAATGTAGGGACAATGACAGGGAGATCAGGAGAAGTGGTGGAAGTATTGGTCAGAAGAAGAGTGGACATATGTTGTGTGCAAGAGACGAGATGGAAGGGAAGTGGTGTGAGAATGGTGAAGGGTAGGCAGGGACAGAAATACAAGTTTGTGTGGCAAGGGTGCCTGGAGGGCGTGAATGGTGTTGGTGTCCTGTTTTCTGAGGAGTTTGTAGACAGTGTGGTGAGTGTGACTAGAGTGAGTGATAGGTTGATGATGGTGAAAATGATGATTGGAAAGCTCTTGGTGAACGTCATCTCAGGATATGCTCCGCAGGTTGGTCGAAGCGATGAAGAGAAGGACAAGTTCTGGTGTGCGACAGAGAAGCTGATGGAAAACGTGAAAGATGAGGAAGTTGTTGTGGTAGGAGGAGACCTAAATGGACATGTGGAAAGGAGTATGGATGGTTTTGACGGAGTTCATGGGGGTTACGGATATGGTGTGAGAAATGGAGAAGGTGAAAGGATTTTGGAGCTTGCTGATGGAGCTGATTTGTTGATTTGTAATACTCAGTTCCAGAAAGAGGATAATAAGCTTGTTACATACACGTCAGGTGGGTCGACGACAACCGTTGACTACCTGATGGTGCGTAGGCGAGATAGGGGGCACCTCCGGGACACAAAGGTGATCCCGGGGGAGGAGGCTGTTTCACAGCACCACTTGGTTGTCTGCGATGTAAGGGTGAAAGGTGCGAGGAGAGCTCGGCGGGTGAAGTACCAACCGAGAATGAAGGTGTGGAGGTTGAAAGAGGTGACAGTAAGGGAGGCATTAAAAGAGAGGCTGAGTAGGGTCGAGGATGATGTGGTTGAGCTTGAAAGTGGTTGGATGTCAATGAAAGCTAGTCTGTTGGGAGCCGTTGGTGAGGTATGTGGATGGACAAAAGGACCACCGAGGCACTCGGAAACATGGTGGTGGGATGATGAAGTTGGAAAGAGGATTGACGAGAAGAGGAAAAAGTTCAAGGAGTGGCAGAAGGCGAAGGGTACGGGAGCAGAAACAGCAGAGCATGAAAGTTATAAGGCAGCCAGGAAGGCTGCAAAGAAAGAGGTAGCAAAGGCGCAGGAGGCATGTAGGAAAATGTTCGGAGAACGCTTGAATTCGGAAGAGGGTCAGAAAGCAGTATTCAGGATTGCAAAGCAGATAGCGAAAGAGAGGTGTGATGTGATGGGGGTGAGTTGCTTGAAGGATGAAGTGGGACAAATCGTTGTCGACCCAGATGGAATTAAAGGAAGATGGAAAAGATATATGGAAATGCTGTTGAATACAGAGAATGAATGGGATGGCAACATGGAGAGTAACCCAGTTTTAGGACCGGCAGAGAAGATAACTGAGAAGGAAGTTGAGGAAGCGATAAAAGCAATGAAGGGTAGAAAAGCGGGAGGGCCGACAGGAGTTGTGGGAGATATGTTGAAGGCAGCAGGAAGTTGGGGTGTGAAGAGAATGACAGAGATCTGTAATCTGGTGGTGAAAGAAGGCCGCATTCCAGTGGATTGGGAACTGAGTACCCTCGTCCCTCTATACAAGGGGAAAGGTGACCCTCTGGAGTGTGGCTCGTACCGAGCGATAAAGTTATTGGAGCATGGAATGAATGTATTGGAAAGGGTGTTGGAGAGGAGGATAAGGAAAAAAGTGAAGATCGATGAAATGCAGTTTGGATTCATGCCAGGAAGAGGAACGACAGACGCGCTTTTCATTGTGAGGCAGTTGCAGGAGAAGTACATGGAGAAGAGGAAGAAGTTGTTTCTTGGGTTTGTTGATCTGGAGAAAGCATTCGATCGGGTTCCACGCAAAGTATTGACATGGGCATTGAGGAAGTTAGGAGTGGAGGAATGGTTGATCAGAGTAGTGATGGCAATGTACAAAAGAGCGCGCACAGCTGTAAGGACGAAGGACGGGAACAGTGGTGAGTTTGAGGTGAAGGTGGGAGTGCATCAGGGGTCGGTACTAAGTCCACTACTATTTGTAGCTGTGATGGAGGTGCTGGCTCAGAACGTAAAGGAGGGTTTACCGTGGGAGTTGTTGTATGCAGATAATCTGGTGTTGATTGCGGAAAGTATGGATGGACTGAAGGAAAAGATGAACACGTGGAAGGAATGTATGGAGACAAAAGGTCTGAAGGTGAATATCGGAAAGACGAAGGTGATGGCAAGTGGTAAAGCATGTGGTGAGGTGGAAAGAACTGGGAAGTGGCCCTGTGCTGTGTGTAGGAAGGGTGTCGGAGTGAACTCCATTCAGTGTACAATGTGCGCTGAGTGGGTTCATCAAAAATGTAGTGGTCTGAGAGGGTCATCAACCAGTGTGGCAGCTACATTCAAATGTAAGGTGTGCACAGAGGGAGCTGCAGATGGAGGAAATGTTGAGTTGGATCTTGGAGACGGCGTGAAGCTGGAAGGTGTGAAAACATTTTGCTACCTCGGAGACATGCTGAATGGAGAAGGTGGATCAGACTCGGCAACGGTTGCTCGAGTGAGATGTGCATGGAAGATGTTGCCGGAATTAAGTGGCATGCTGATGATGAGGGGAGTGTCGTTGAAGCTGAAGGGAAAGGTGTATGCTGCATGTGTGAGAAGTGTTATGATTTATGGGAGCGAGACATGGGTAATGAACGTAGAGCAGCAACGAAGGTTGGAAAGGGTGGAAATGCGAATGGTTCGACGGATGTGCGGAGTATCGTTGAGAGAGAGGAAGACAAATGATGATTTGCGAAAGATGATGGGAATAGAGCCTGTGATTGATGCTGTGAAGAGGAACAGGTTGAGATGGTTTGGTCATGTGTTGAGGAAGGATGAAAGTGACTGGTTGAGAAGAGTGATGGAAATGAATGTAGAAGGAAGTAGAAGACGGGGAAGACCGAGAAAGACTTGGCTAAAGATGGTGGAAGAAGAAATGCGGGCAAGGGGGTTAACAAGGAGAGATGCAGAAAATAGGGCAAAATGGAGAAGATTGTCATGGGGACCGCAAGGCTAAACCCCGCTCTAGCAGGGAAAATGGCCTTTTAAAATGCATGTTGTGTTTGTTGTATATCTCTCCGAGTTATTGGTGATCTGAAAATGGTGATCAAATGGTGATCTGAAAAAAAAACATGTTTTTTGTCCTTGCCCAATTTTGCCAATATGGAATCTCAAAGACCGCTTAACCTTCCAAGATGTTCTTGCATTGTATTAGTGTACATGTACTGAAGATGTGCACCTGATATTTGATTAGTGTCCTTGACCTCATTTTTTCACATTGCAACTTAATTAACAAAGAACACCTTTTTGATCATAACTTTAATAATTATTTTCCCAGTTTTCATGATGTATAATTTTCTGGATGGGGACACATTTTCTAAATTTACACTCTATCCCTAAACACTAAAGGTCAAGGTCATATGGCTGTTCAAGCATAATATACCATCATTGGAGTGTGGGCCAAGGGCAAGTTGCGGGCAATCGCCTATCGTATATACAAAATACTTTTTACAAAATACTTTTTATTCACATTATTTGTACAAAATAAGGGGAGGCTTACTTTCCTTTGCTTTTGCAATTGGATTGCAATTGCTTTCTATTTTTTTTTCTATTTTCTAAATAAATATATAGCGATATCTATTTTTTGTGCAATTTCATGAAAGTTTGCAATTTGGTGTATCCGGATTTTTGCAGGCGATCATGAAGTAATTATTGAAACCTACATAAAAACCATGTATAATTGGTCTTGCAAATTGTAGTATTATTATTATGGGAGGGTGTGTTGGGGAATGGGGGGGAAGGGGAGGGTGTGGGATTAGCGGAGGGGATTTAGTGATTTTTGTTCAAACCAGGATGCAACTCATCACAGTGTGGCTGGCAGTAGAGCTTCGATGTAGTGTGTACACCTTTGGCCTGTCCATTCTGGGTTAGATTCCTGTCCCCACTATAAACAAAATTGATGAGGCAGTCAGTGTGTGACATCTCTGTCCAGAGGATGGGGATGTTAAGTAAGGCACCCTTCTGCCAGCATTAACTGGGGGATTATAAAGGAATCCATGCTATCTTTTCAAAAGAGTAGGCTGTAACGTGCTGATGCTACAGGAAAAATTCAGATTCCTGCCGTGACTACCATTAAAAAGGTGCTGGCAAACCACCCAATATATTACCCTCTCCGAGAGTGCTGCGGCAGCTTTGGAAAGAGTAAGAATGATGCATGTTATCATAAGCTGCTTCAATTATACAAATATTCAAGATTTTTATTTTATTTTGCATTTTGAAACAATGAATTCATTCAGTTCAATGTAAATCAACTTCCTTTTAGGTTAGTGTTAGCATAATGAAAGTCATAAAATAAGCGGACGACAATGTAAAAAAAAGAATTAGCAAAAAAAATAAAAAAAATGAATGAATGGGAAAAAAAGAAAATGAAAACAAATGAATTTTTGAACACCCTTTATGAATGAGAATAGAACTCGGCAGAGCGTGTGAAGGTCTAAATGGTCTGTGCGGTCAAAAGTTTTGAGAGGTCTAAAGGGTATAAAAGGTCAAAGGGGTGAAGGGGTCTAAAGTGTCGAAAGGGTCTTAAAAGTATGATGAGTCTTAGGGGTATTAAGGGTTCTTAAAGGTCTTAAGGGGTCTTGTGGTTCTTGGGGGTTTATGGGTCTTACTGGTCTTGGATTCTAAAGGGTCTTCAGTGTATTAGGGGTCTTGGAGATCTTAAGTGTCTTTAAGGGTCGTAATGGTCTTAAGGTTTTAAGGGTCTTAGGGTTTTAAAGGGAATCTTCAGGGTGTCAAGTGGTCATAGGTATAAAGGGGTCTACAAATGGCACACATGGATGCACGGACGGCTCCTTTGATATATCGATTTCAGAGAAGAATGAACATACTGTACCTTGAAGCTGTCCTGCCAATATTATTCAATTTGATGTGCCCATTTATTTTCTCCCAACTTTCTTACCAATTTGAAAAGCCAAATTTAAATGTAAGCTCGATTGTAAGCAATCACTATCTTCGCCAGATTAAAAACTATCAATTGTTTATTCAATATAAAACATTCACCATAAAAATAGATCTTCAGCTTTTAGCTCTCTTTGGTTGGCATGGGTAGTATTCATGTCTGAATGATTATCTCATGATTCTGCCATTCCAGGTTCAAATCCCATATGCTCTTGAATTGTCTATGGTCAACTAACATCCTTGTAGAGTAATTAATTTCAAAACAATGGAAGGCCTTCCAAAATATTTGTCTTTTAGGAAGTGTTCCAAATCTAAGCTTTAGTCAATGTCGAAAAAGAAGAAAACAAGTACAAATACATTCAAAGTACACCACCCCCATGCCAAATAAATATATAAATAACATATCCTCCACCACAAGGCATTGCCGGGGTGCCTACGGCACCCGGAAATGCCGCCATGTAGCACATGGAGATGGTATTGGGAGGTAGACGTGTACAAAAATTGATTGATTAATTGCATAATTAAAATAAATAATCGTAAAATAATTTCTTAATTAATTAGCTAATAGCATACCTAAACCACCAGTGTTTCATCCGAATGTGTACCTTTTAGAAAATAAATTAAATAATTAATTGAAAAAAAAATTATAATCGATTTTTTTTTTTTTTTTTTTTTTTTCTATACTGAATCGAGGCTCGTGAAAGAGCTGACAACCGCGAGGGAAAGACAAAGACAGTACATGGGGACCGCGAGGGAAAGACAGTACATGGGGACCGCGAGGGAAAGACAAAAACAGCACATGGGGACCGCGAGGGAAAGACAAAGACAGCACATAGGGACCGCGAGGGAAAGACAAAGACAGTACATGGGGACCGCGAGGGAAAGACAAAAACAGCACATGGGGACCGCGAGGGAAAGACAGTACATGGGGACCGCGAGGGAAAGACAAAAACAGCACATGGGGACCGCGAGGGAAAGACAAAGACAGTACATGGGGACCGCGAGGGAAAGACAGTACATGGGGACCGCGAGGGAAAGACAGTACATGGGGACCGCGAGGGAAAGACAAAAACAGCACATGGGGACCGCGAGGGAAAGACAAAGACAGTACATGGGGACCACGAGGGAAAGACAAAGACAGCACATGGGGACCGCGAGGGAAAGACAAAGACAGCACATAGGGACCGCGAGGGAAAGACAAAGACAGTACATGGGGACCGCGAGGGAAAGACAAAAACAGCACATGGGGACCGCGAGGGAAAGACAAAGACAGTACATGGGGACCGCGAGGGAAAGACAGTACATGGGGACCGCGAGGGAAAGACAAAAACAGCACATGGGGACCGCGAGGGAAAGACAAAGACAGCACATAGGGACCACGAGGGAAAGACAAAGACAGTACATGGGGACCGCGAGGGAAAGACAAAGACAGTACATGGGGACCGCGAGGGAAAGACAGTACATGGGGACCGCGAGGGAAAGACAAAAACAGCACATGGGGACCGCGAGGGAAAGACAAAGACAGTACATGGGGACCGCGAGGGAAAGACAAAGACAGTACATGGGGACCGCGAGGGAAAGACAGTACATGGGGACCGCGAGGGAAAGACAGTACATGGGGACCGCGAGGGAAAGACAAAAAAAAAACAAAAAAAAAAAAACGTTATTTGTTTGATTATTTGATTTATCAATAAATAATTTATTGATTAAGCAATAAATCAAAAATATCCTTTATAGCCGAATCACTTGGTCATTGTCCTGTCCAAATATCACCTTCCAAATATCCGTAACCCATTACCGTTTCATCCAAATATGTACTTTATGAAAATTAATCAAGCAGTTAATTGAATAATTAAATAATTCATTGATTAATTGATTGATCAGTAAATCAAAAATACCCTTTACAGCCAAATCACTTGGTCATTCTTGTGTCCAACTATCAGCTTCCTAACTCAAAGGGTGCTGGAGACAATGCCCAGATGAGAAAGGAAATAAATAAGTACTTAATTAATCGATAATAATGAAGTAATTGATAAATTAATTGATTAATCAAAAAACAAAAATTACAGTTTTTGCCAAAGCACGTGCTCACTATTGTGCCCAAATTACAGCTTCCTAGCTCAAAGGATGGCTGAGATATTGCCGAGACAAACAAACAAGAAAGGAAGAAAGAAAACAAGAAAACAAATGGAGTGAAAACTGAGTACTCCCTAAGCGCGTCATCGCCAGGCCCAGTTCGGTGCGCCCCGCCCGGCGACGACGTCATGCAGCGCCTGTAGATGGAATAGGATAGGGAGCGGCATACAACAAGTACATTCACGTGCAATATTTTCCTAATATAGGCAGAATGAAGGCGATAGTATCGGCAGAATTATATTTTTTATTTTCATGTGCAATATTCTTTTGGATTGATCCACAAATAAAATCTCTTTTTTTTTTCTCATCTGCATGCCACATTTTGCTTGTTTATACCTGGCCATTTTGATTGATTCAACTTCATTAGTAAAAGTATGGCAGAGGTTATATAGCGCAGACAAAATATACTTGTAATTAAACAAGAGGAGACTTCCTTTTTGAAGAGTTGCAGCAATTTGCGTTTATGGATATATCCATCTGGCTGAGTTTTACTCGACAAGCACGAACTCTCACAAAGACGTCAATTCCATACAGCACTTCTTTTCATATCAACACCTGCTTCTTATGCAAACACGAACAAAGAACAGGTGTCCGGCAAGATTCCAAGCATTTTGTTTTACAAAACATGTCCTGTACATGTCAATTTAACATGGCATGATGGATCACCTTCATTCTGCCTCATGGTTTTCCTTTTATGTAATAATTTCGAGAAGGGCTTGTGTGCTTTCTTTGAATATATATAGCAGAAATAGCGTTTAGATATAACGTTGAAATTGCCATAGGAGGTCGTAATTGGCTCGGATGGTAACAGCTGCTATGTGAAAATTAAACAGGAATGTGTAAGTAACTGTAGGAAAAATAGTCCAGCCATCTCTCACTTTCTGAGGACAAGGGAGTATGCTAATTTGAATCATTAGAATTGCGATCTTTGTTACCTTCACCACCGAAGGTAGATAGAGGTTATGTTTCACCCGTCTGTTTGTGAACAGGATAACTCAAAAAGATGTGGACAGATTCGGACTAAATTTGGTGGAGAGGTTGGGTGTGTGACAATGACGAATTGCTTTGATTTTGATGAAGATCTGAATACAAGAGTTGAATTTTTTATTTATTTTATAATTCTTCACGATTTAGAGATGGGCCAAAACGATATATCGCATGATATGTCAAAAAGATTGTGGTTGGATTATGACAAAACTAGGTGGATGAGTTAGTAGAGTGACAAGAAATATCCGATTCGATTATGGTTCAGATCCAAATCCAGATCTGACCTATCAGTGGGATACAAAACGTAAACTGTTCAGTCTGATGGAGGTATGCTCTCTATTGAGTGCCATTCCAGATATTGTTATGTTTAAGAAAAAGGGGAAATAGATTAAGGCTGCAGATATTGTGCATGTTTGTGGAGCTTTTTAACTTCTTCCCTGTATTACAATTTCTTGTATTATCTGCAAAAAACAGATCTACAACTACAGATCAATCAGCCTGCTCCAAATCATCAGCAAGGTCATGGAATCCATCATTGCTTCTGATATCAAATCCTTCCTCTTCTCCAATGGCTTGATCTCAGATCATCAATTTGGATTCAGACCAGGTTACTCTACTCTGGACATGCTGCTTCTGCTGTCTCAACAATGGATAGAGGTCCTCAATGCCAGACAGGAAATTAGAGCTGTCTCCCTTGACATATCTAGTGCCTTCGATACGGTCTGGTAACCCACTGTACTCACCAAACTCTATCTTTATGGTATCCATGGTAATCTCCACGCATGGCTCGCAGACTTCCTCTCCTGTCATAGTCAACGTCTGGCCCTGAATGGATTTCTCCCATCTCCCGATCCTGTCCAGGCTGGAGTTCCTCAAGGCAGTGTCCTGGGCCCTGTGCATTTTCTGGTCTAGATCGTGATCTCTCCGACTCTCTGGAAAATCCTCTCTATCTCTTTGCTGGTGACTCCACTCTCTACCACTCCATATCTTAACCATCAGATCGGCAGGCAGTAGCTTCTTCACTCTCTGCAGACCTGGATAAAATAAAAAGGGTAAAACAAGTGGAACATGTCTTTCAATCCTGACAAATCTCACACTCTCACTGTGTCTCGCCGTCTCATGAAAGACCATCTGGAAAACCCTCCCATCTACTTTCTCAACAACCCCCTCGAAGAAGTTCTGTCACTCAAGCTTTTGGGTCTCACTATCTGCCATGATCTTTCCTGGGAAAACCAAATTTCTAAGCTGGCCTCCAAAGCCAGTCGCCGACTGGGCATCCTCCATCATACAAATTATTTTCTTGTCACTCTTGAACTTATATTCACCTACAAGGCCTAGATCCACAGTTTGATGAAGTACTGCTCTCCCCTCTTAGCCGGTGGTCCTGCCTCACACCTGGCTCGGCTTCACATTGGAGAAACCAAGGCTTTCAGAATCATTGGTATCTCTCGCGATGAAGCTGATTATGAGGGCTTTTCACTCTCTCACCACAGGCAGGTTGGTGGTCTTTCTGTTTTCTACCGACTCCTCTCCGGCCTTTCTCCCCCTGCTCTCTCTCTAGGCTCTGTCCTCCAAATATTCCTGCAGGACACACAAGATCTGCCTGCAACCCTCTTCTGGTGAAACTGCCAAAATCAAGACTCTCTGCTCACCTTCACTCTTTCGTTCCTCTTTTTTTTCCCACCTCTGGAACAATCTCCCACATTCTCTTCAACCCCACTCCTCCCTTCAGGTCTTCAAAACTTCAGGCTCATCACCATCTCTTATCTTCCCCCATCCAAAACCTTGATCTTTTCTACGCCTGTTAATACACCCCAAATCCACCTTTTTCAAATTCCGTTTTCTTTCCTGAAAGCCCTCCTAGTGTCCATTTGTTTAATCCGTGTACTCTGCCCCTTTCACAGAGCTCCTGATGCATCTGTTCTCTACTGTTATTGTGCTTCCCTCTCTCTTCCCCTGCCTTTATTATATGTTATATGTGTTAGCTTTTACATGAGCCTCGACTGAATATACAAAAAAAAGTATTCGCCGATTGATGTCGGTTAGTTGAGCGATGTCAAATCTTTCTGTTTTTTGTTTTTTTTCAGGAACGAGGCTCATGAAAGAGCGAGGTAAATTTTACAGTGGGACAAATATCAAGGGAATAAATGAAAAGGTTGAAAGGAAGAGGAGGAAGCAAGAAAATATTGAAGCTAGCAAGTAAGATAGTTAGGTTAAAGATAGCTATTGGTTAAAGCGTCCCGTCTATTTGTTCCCTGTGGAACTGGGTAGGGCTGGTCAGGATGGTGGTTGAATGGCATGTCCCGTCCTTCTCCCCACAACAATAGAGGAAGGTAATCCCTGCCCCACAGCTGGCCGTCAGCATATGGGGGCTGGGGATTTGTTTGTTGCTGAGGCTGGGTTTGGTAGGTGACCAAAGGAGGCGGAGACTTGTAGGGCCCTCAAGACCCATCAGACTGAGATTAGTGGGCATAGCAGGGTGGAGACTTTCAAGGTCCTTAGGGTGGAGAATTAGGCCTGCAGGGTTGTGGTTGGTAGAAGTTACGGGGCAGTGATTGGTGGGGGCTTTGTTGAGGAGACCCTTGTGCCCTTATTTGATGAGTCACTTGATGGGAGTGGAGGGAGGGGGAGATGGAGATTTCTGGCTGGGATGGCATTGGGTATAAAACCCTTGCACCAACAGGAAGACCTGTCAATTTGGTGCTCTTGGACCAGCTCTGACCCGCTGGCACTCTGTCTAACAACCTGTAGCTGCTGGCTTCTCCTCACTCTCTGATGCACTGCCTGCTTCCAAACTTTCCCTGGTGCAGGCAGGGCAGCACAGAGTGCGTTTACTCCACCTTGGTGCTCCAGCAGTTCTGCACTACCGATGTGCCCTTCACCATATGCCTTTCACTTTAAGCTGCCCGGTTATTGTATGAGTGAGAGATTGAATTTATTGCAAAATACACATATAGTGTCTTGTGCAATTAATTAATTATTGTTTTTTAAAGGAATGGCTGGCCTTGTATTGGGACCATCTTATCACACAAATATTCCGGTTCATTTGGGATCTCTGGAGGATTAAATTAACTGTAATCTTATTTTAAAGCTGGTGCAGAATTATCTCGC
This sequence comes from Myxine glutinosa, assembly GCF_964187855.1. Lineage (NCBI taxonomy): Eukaryota > Metazoa > Chordata > Myxini > Myxiniformes > Myxinidae > Myxine > Myxine glutinosa. The sequence goes on from NC_136264.1 coordinate 168,700,771, forward strand.
TGGACCCCAGGCCGGTGATAACCGCATGGCGCCGGCTTGTGAAAAACAGTGATAGTTAGGCCACCATTGAAGTCTTGGGGATTTTAATGTTACGGTAACCTCTTTGGTGTGGTTGAATCCTGCCTGGGGGGAGTTGTCGTCCATTCAACAATATAATTTAATTAATTATTCTCATATTGAGATAGGAACGTCATTGTTGAGCCAATTGTACAAAACATGAAAGATTTTTTTTTTAATCGTTATTTTTATAATTTGTGAGTAACAATTGATTTTCCAATTGTATATGGGACTATGTTCCAATTCAAACCCTCTGTTTGCATCACTAATGAGGCATGGTTGTACTAATCACACAGTGGTCCTGGATATTATGGCAGGAGTTCAGAACTTGGCCAGGATTCTGATGACAATTGCCTCCTCTTTGTTGAAAGACAACACATGATCTTTAACATTCACCAGCAATCATTGCTAGCAGATGGGTCCCCATATGATGCGATATGCAACTCTGACGGAAAAGACCTCTCGAGAATCAAAGCCAGACGAGACAGCTGAAAAGCAAGTACATAATGTTTGCACAATCCCTTCCTATTTTAATAACACTCGTTTTAGAAAACGATTGAATATTTAATCAATAATAATAATAAAAGTAATAATAATAATTAAAATAATTTTACAGCCATTGGTCAATGTTGTCAATGCACACGCTCGCAGTTCCTGCATAGAGCTTTCCAGGACAGCCATGTGACCTTTTCAGAACCAGAGCTGGAATTGATTTGGCTTGGTCAAATTGGGAGGATTGTACAACCATTACAAGCAAAGCTAGCGTGCCCAGAGAATGCAGCCGTGGAGGATCGACAGCGGCACCATCTTTGGGCATTCTGCTGCCATCAGTCAGCGTGCTCAAATGAAGGCTTCGCCAAAAGTGCAGTCTGGTAAAGCATCCTGATGAAGGCGTAAAGTAATGTGCAAGGCATCGACCTGTTGCAAAGGTTAGCCTTATTAACAGGTGTTAGAAAGGCTAATAATGACTGTGTGCATTAACTGTGCCTGTTTGGAAGCTTGACTGAGATAACGCTTTGGTTAGCGACTCTGGAATGTGCATTCTGAAATTGTTGTCGTTGCTGTTGGTTTTGATTATATTTGTATATGGACATCAGCTATCATCCATACCATTCTAGAGACTTTGCATTCTTGCAATGTGTAGCTCAGCACATTTTATCTGCCGTTGCAACACCCTACAAAGACCAGTATGGAAATGGCCTCCAAGACGACGAGTATCAACTCCAGCTATTGGGGGCTGATGCATACATATTTTAAAAAGTCACGAAATGGCATCTCCGATGACTTCCAACCATATATTGTCGTCGTCGGTAGTGTCTTTCTGTCTGTGTTCAAAATAATTCACTGCATTATGTGAATTGTTGTGAATGCATTATGGGTCACAGGTGACATCAATAAAATATTGCACCTGTGTTTGCATCCATGCGCACAAGATATTTGTTTGCTACTTGTGAAAATCGAAGATTTTCCCAAGTATATTGGTTTGTCGTGTGCGTTACTTTGTCTGTTTTTTTGCCTGTATGTCAATCACTTACAGGTCACAATTTTAAACCAATTTTCACAAAACTTCAAGAAATGGTAGAGTTGGTCACAAGGAAGAAGCGTGTTGATTTTGAGGTCAAAAGGTCAACAACTTTGTCAAATTTGTAAAAATCTTAAACTTTCATCCGATCGACTTGACATTTTAAGACGATTTGCACATCAGGTTTAGAGCAGGATTACTGAATTCAAACACCAATGATTTTTAAGTAAACATAGGCCAAATGGTCAACATAGGCCAAATGGTCAATAACGTATTTTAGGGATTTCGCAAGTATGTGTCCATGTGTTTTTGTGTTTTTTACAAATGTGTTTTTACAATGTTAATTGTTTTTTACAATGTGTTACAAAAGTGTCCATGATAATTAATTAATTTTAATTAATTAATTAAATTAATGATAAATTAATTTTTACTTCTCCCTCCCACAGATCTCCCGATGTCCCTGCTCTCCATCTTGTTCTCCCGCTCCCTTTATCACATGTTTTACGTGTCAGTTTGTCTTTTTGTGATCAATGTTAGCTCTTACACGACCCTTTTGCTCTTTACATGCTTTGTACCCTCCAGGTTTTTGCAGGATGCTCATGGTCCACCATCAACTCTCTTCAGGTGAAACTCCCTAAATCCAGAATCACTGCTCACCTCCACTCATTCATTCCTCTTTTCTCCCACCTGCCACCTGTGGAACCAAATTCCACATTATTTTCAATCAGGTCTTGAAGACAGATGTTCATCTCCATCTCAGATGATCCCCCACCCACAACCATGATCTTTTCTACCCCCATTAAACTACCTCCCCCTTCCCTATATAGTAGATGTATACATTTTTACAGTATTGGCCTGGTAGAACGGTACGCACACTCATCTCTAAGCTGTCTATTCTTGGGTTTGAATCCCGACGCAGCTATAACCTGTCATGCCATTAAACTGGAGCAGCATCGATGCTGTCTATGCAACAGAGGATGGTAGATTAAAATCAGAGCATATTAATTTATTTATTTTATATTCCTCAATTTGCAAATTTGCAAGTGATCAAAGAATTGTGGGATCACCTGCAATTAATGTAGCAAAGGATATTCTCAAATTGTGTGAAAATGCAACTTATGTGGGTTAGTAAAGGATTTGCTTCAAGGTGCTACCGTAAGGGATGTCAGCTTCTACAAGACATGGGAAGAAAAATGTTAATATCAACAAGAATGACATTCTACACTGTCTAACAGAGGAAATCAATCAAACGAATGGAGGGGAAATTGGAAGCCTTTCTCGGAATGCATGGTAAGCAATACTGGATGCAAGATTAATTTAATCGTCAAAAGGATGTTCAGGAAGCCTTTAGTTTGAGGTTCCAAGGCACAAGTACAATAAAAACAGCCTGACCAGTTGGGGGACCTGAAAATCTTGTTGACCAGGAATTTTGATATTGAAAAATTGTTAATGGATTTTATCACATTGGTGATGATATTGGCTATTAACCCATTCCTATGTTACCGTCAATCAATGATAAAGTTTGTAAATGAATATTTTTAATGATGATTAAAACAATTTTTTTTTAATATAACGAAAGAAAACGCCAAGTCCTGAATTAATGTGTAGACACATATTGTAATTGATTGTTTTATGAGGAGTATTCATGAACATAGCAACCAACCAGTTGTTCCAAAGCAATGGAAAACTCCAGATTAACAACTTCAGAGTTGCTTGCATCCACCTTGACCACCCCCTGCATCCTTGTCAAAAACAGCCTCGTACAAAAACCTTTTTTTTTCCGGAAATTCCATTCATTGCTGGAGAAAAAAAACAAAATATTACATTCCAGTCTTGACTAGAGATTGTAAGATACTGAAAAATACACAAAAAATATTTTGATGAATCACTTTTTAAAATTCAAATTCCAATGATGATATCTATGATATTCAAATTGTTAACAGGAGTACAGCTGCGGACTGCGTATGCACCTTCATCACAAATTTTTGCTGTGCAAAAAAACTTTCACATGAGGAAGGTCAAAGTCACAATAAAGACTTTAATTTCTTAATAAGCTTGGGATAATAACAAGTTGCATTCATCTGAGCTATTATTGCTATGTAGCATCATTAGTGTTCAGAATGCCTACATTGCTGAAAAAGGGATGCTTTGACATGGGCCCCAATAGAGTGCTAAAATACATCGACCAAATGTTTTTTTCAACGTTAACATATTTTTTTTCATCAAAGGGGACATCAATTAACCTAGTTGTGCACATTAGGTTCGATCATAGTGAGGGGTTGCACGGTCGGCCGCTCCAGCCTATGGACCAATAGAAACGCCGCCTGGCTCTTGCAAAACATGTGGGAGAGACCACGTGTCGAGTGGTGTGATGTTGTTTGCAGTATGAAGCTTTGTGTAGTGGGTTCTGAGTAAAACCTCGTTCACGAGGACACCAATGCAGCCCCGATGCCAAACCAACTCGAGGATGGTGTAAAATGTAAATAACACACGAAGTGCAGATGTGATGCAAAGCCATCAGTGACCATACTCTATCACCGTGGTTCTTAACCTGGGTTCGACCGAACCCCAGGGGTTCAGTGAGCCAGTCTCAGGGGTTCGGCAGAGGTCCTCCGAAACGCATTGCAATTTTTTTTTTTTGGATCAATTTTGAATCTACGTGTAATTACGCTTATTATTATTATTATTATTATTTTGCTATGTATGTTACGAATGAATAGAAATGTTATTTGTAATTGTATTCCCATCCCATTCATGGTTTCTCTGGTCTGTGTTTAAGATAAGTTGTTTCACATTGACTGTAGTAAGTTGAATCAATGAGCAACCTGCTAATTATTCTGTTGATGGTGCTTACTTACTTGCTTACTTACTTAATGGATTTTGGACTTTGCAGGTGTTCGGAAATTCCAGTGAATAGCCTCGATTAGCTTGCTGTGTGCCGTGCGTCATTGGGTACTCCTTACTTTGGAGTTACTGATTAATTGAAAAGTAAGTTGGAAATGTTTGTGGATATGCAGGGCGGGATCATGGTTATATTAAAGTCAAAAGTAGATGGTGAATATAAAATATGATTGAATTACTGAGAAAATTAGGTGGATGTGATATAACTCCTTTGGTCGCAATTCAAAACTAACAATTCGCAGTTTTCTATGTAATATTATAATGGGATTTGAGGTGACATTAGAGTTGAGTAGATAATAAATCCCATCATCGTAACTATAAGTTATGTTTTCTTCGTTAAAGTTTCTCAGTTTTCAGAGGGGTACTGATTATATTTAAGCATGTTCCTTTTTTAATTTTTGTCATATAATTATTTGCCCGAACTCAATTAAGATCAGTTTGTTCCGTTTTTTTTTTTTTTTGCAGTATGTCGAGCAAAAAAAGGAAGTGGTCGGAGGATTACGTGCGGTACGGGTTCACGTGTTTGATGGAATGGGACGGAAGTCAGCGTCCTCAATGCATGCTTTGCTATGTCAAGTTGAGCAACTCCAGCCAAGCACCAGTTGTCTCTCGTTCCACTCTCAAATGACACCATTAGATGCAGAATCGACGACATGAGCGACGACATCCTCACCCAGGTAGGTGCAGATTTAGTCGCGAGCACGACGAAATTCAGCCTTCAAATCGACGAGACCACTGACGTTTCGAATTTGAGCCAGCTCATCTTATTTGTGTGTTATGTCAAAGGAGACGAGATCAAGGAAGACTTTCTGTTCTGCAAGCCTCTCACAACAACGACGAAGGCAGCTGACGTGAAGAAGCTTGTGGACGACTTCTTCAGAAGCAACGGCCTCTCATGGAACATGGTGTCTGCAGTTTGCTCGGACGGAGCTCCAGCCATGCTGGGATGCAACTCCCGTTTTGGAGCACTTGTGAAGGCCGATCCACCACACATCATCGTCACACACTGTGTCCTGCACAGACACGCGCTGGCATCAAAAACCCTGCCTCCAAAACTGGCCAATGTTCTGAAAATCGTCGTTGAAACTGTGAATTACGTGCGAAGCCATGCTGTGAATCATCACATCTTCAAAGAGCTGTGCAATGAAATCGGCTCTGAATTCGAAGTCCTTCTCTACCACTCCAACGTTCGATGGTTATCACGAGGGAAGGTAGTGAGCCGTGTTTTTGCCTTGCGTGTAGAATTAGCCCTGTTTTTCCGAGAACACCAGCATTGCCATGCACCGCACTTCCAAGAGTCAGAGTTCATTCTCGCCTTGGCGTTCTTGGCTGACATCTTCGACGCACTCAATCATCTCAATTGCCAGATGCAGGGCGGTGGAGTGAATGTCATCGAATCTGAAGAAAAGCTGAGCGCTTTCCAAAAGAAGTTACCGTTGTGGAGGCAGCGGACAGAGAACGACAACTTTGCGAACTTTTCGTTACTGGACGAGTGCGTGAGCGGGATCGAAGATTAGTCTGAAGTTGGAAGCACTGCTGTACCGTAGGAGCTGAAGTAAACGATTGCCACGCACTTGGATGAGCTGGGAAAGTCATTTGACGGCTACTTCCCCGACCAAGAGCAATACCCAGCATGGGTGCGGCAGCCATTTACTTTCGACGTTGCAACGGCAGATGTCAACGACCATTACCTCGACGACCTCATCAAACTTCAGCAGAGCCAGACTCAACAACAACTCTTCGGCACAACAACGCTCTCAACGTTTTGGTGCCGCCAAATTGAATGGTATCCTCACATCGCTAAAATTGCCCTTGAGATCCTCACGCCGTTCGTCACAACGTATCTCTGCGAGCATGCGTTTTCGAAACTGGTGGACATTAAAACAAAGAAAAGGAGAAGGCTTGCATGCGAAAATGATTGAGGGTGGCCCTTGCCAAAATAAAACCACGCATTTCCCAGATCGCCTCCCGAAAAGAAGAACAGAAAACGCATTAAGATGAAAATCTTCTTAATTTTTTTGTCAAATTTGAGGGGATCCGCGAGTGTTCGGTGGGTTTCGTTAGGCTTCGGCGCCTTTGAAAAGGTTAAGAACCACTGCTCTATCAGCTCACTGAACATGGCCATAATTCATGTTTTTGTAGCAATTTGATTAACATGACAAGGAAAATTCTTATGTTAATGAGGCTTAGC